>NC_053428.1:34390079-34690079 GCF_007990345.1 Gossypium hirsutum
TATGCAATTATATCAATTTCAATACTGCTTGATTTTTTTCATTTATAATGTTTGCATTAATTAATTTATGCAATTTTAATTAATTTTTGTTTTATAATTTTTTATAATAGTCTGTAGATCGAGTGTTGCAATGCTACATCCATAATATGTTTGGTCCTCCATCGCCGTTGATTGAGAATTACTTGCGGGAAGCGGGATTTTGGCACGTGGCCACGATAGGCCGGGGGTGCAAGTTGGACCCGAAACTAATCAGTGCATTGATAGAGAGGTGGAGACCTGAGACGCACACTTATCATCTTCCATGTGGAGAGTGTACTATCACTCTGGAAGACGTGCATTTGCAATTGGGATTGCCGGTGGATGGGTACGCAGTCACGGGGTCCACATCATCTACTGATTGGGGAGCCGTATGCTACAAGCTTTTGGGTGCTATACCGGATAATATTTACGGAGGTCGAATTGATATGGAATGGTTACGAGACACATTCCCGGAGCCGGATAATGATTCGACTGAACTCGAAAGAATACGATATGCTCGGGCATATATTCTTGGGATGATTGGAGGTTATTTGATGCCGGACTTGTCAAGAAACCTCGTACATCTGAGATGGCTACTGAAACTCGTAGATTTTAGAGCAGCTGGCGAATTGAGTTGGGGGTCTGCTGTGTTAGCAACATTGTACAAGGAAATGTGCGGGGCGACGCGACCGAACAAAACCAAAATAGGAGGTTGCCTATCACTACTGCAATCATGGGCACGATTTCGCTTTCCATTTTTACATCATCGAGTTGACCACCCATGTACATTTCCACTCATAACGAGGTAAGTTTTATATTAGATTTTACAATTATTACATAGATTTAGAATATAATTGTATGCTAAAAATTTATTTAATTAGGTGGAACCATTCGACGAGTTATGTCAGAATATCTACCTCTCTCGAAGATATACGGCTTCTATTAGACCAACGATCGGAAGCAGAAGTAAGTATTAAATAAAATATATATACATAATAAAATAGTCGTTTCGTATTTAGTATTTAGTTTTATGTATTATGTATATAAGTAATATTTTTATCATGTTTGTCGAAACCTCTTTTTTAAAAGTGGAGGGTATTTTGAAAACAGGAGTCGCCACCAACCTTTTTAGGTGTGATTGGATCACCTTATAAAATATTTTGGTCTATGAAATTATAAGAAAATAGGTTCGGGAGTCGGTTACGTACGAGGAAGGGTTAGCACCCTCGCAACGCCCAAAATTGGTACCAAATTGAATAATTTTGCCTTAATGTCAAAAGTTTGAAATAATTTAGAAATAAGATCTCCTTTAAAGCCATAATAATTTAAGTTAAAAAGAATCAAGATTCCTTCGCTTCAAAAGAATATAAATATCACATCCAGCATGATTGGACACGATATTCTTAAACTTTCGTAACTAAAATCATCTTATGATTTTCAAAACTTATTTAGAAGGATATTTTAGGCATTTAGACAAACGGGAAATCGCAACCCAGCATATTAGGGTACTACTTCCCGAATTTCTAACTACCAAAAAATATTGCCTCATTTTTTAAATTCTTTTTGGATCGAATGAAATATAAAGTTTTTTAAAGTGATAATGCATTTAACATATTGCAAAGGATCAATATTAAATAAATTATCCTATATAATAACTACTTTAACATTCCATGCAAATATAATATATAAAAAATAATGAATAATAACATAAATTACACAATATACGTTATCATTTTATGCATATATGATCATAGATAATATAAATATACATGCATTATCGTTACATGCAAAATACAACGTTGAGCATAATGAATACAACAATATAAATTGCAATATATATGCAATAATATTTCATGCAAATGTAACTTAAATCAACATAAATAATTAATTTTCATGCGAATATGTAATAACATAAAATAACAAATAATCTATAAAAATTTAACCCACTAAAACAATATTAAAAATAAAAAAACAAAAATAAATAAGCAAATTATAAACATATAAAATATAAATCAAATAAAATAAAAATAAATATATTTAAAAAAATTTAGAATAATATAAGAATGATAAAGGAGAACTTTTTAAAAAAATGATTAATATATATAAATCATAATATAGGATATAATAACTTAATATATTAAAATAATGTGCTAAATATTGATATTACCCATATAAAAATTTAAAAAAACATATGTAATTAATGAGTAATAAAATAATGTATATTTTATAATAAAATAAGAGTAATGTAAGGAATAATATATGGTAAAATATGTAACATATAATAAAATTTATAAACAAAATATATAATGATATAAACAATATGATAGATAATATATAAAATAATATATATATAGTAAAATGTATGTAATATAATATATAATAATGTATAATAATATAATAAATAATATACAAAGATTAATATTATATGTACTTTTTATATATAACTAATGTTTATAAAAATATATAGTATTTAAAAAATAAATTGAATTTATATAAAAAAGGAGATTAAAATTTAATTTAATTTAAAAAAATTTAGGGTTAATTACAAATAAATGAAAAATTTTGGGCCTAATTGAAACGTGTGTTAAATTCAGAGGGACTCAATGGGCAATTAGCCCTAATCCAAGATCATTCCCAGAATAGGCTTTAATAGCCATTAGGACTAGATTGAATTAATCGTAAAAGATTAGGGTCAATTTTAAAAAAAATGAAATGGAATTGTAAATTTAAAAAATGCGGAAGGATCGATCAGGTAATTTGCCCTTTAAACGAAAATGCACGAATCCTACCTGGATCTCGGGTCAACGCGCGGATCCTAGCTTGGGAACGACGCCGTTTTGAAGCTTATTGAACTAAGCAAAACGACGTCGTTTTTGTAATGCTATATATGTCAAAATTTAGCCCATAATTCATTTTCCAATCAGTTTTTTTTTAAAAAAAAAACTTCAAAATCCTCTAAAAGAGGAGAAGAGAGGAGCCCTTTGGCCCCGGCCTCCGGCCACTAAGCTGCACGCGCACACCCGCCACACGCGCCGTCGTACACGGCGGTTGGAAGGCTAAAAGCCTTTGTTTTTCTTGGCGAATCGCAGGTAATCCCTTCTCCCTTTTAAACATCAACAGTTTTTTCGCAAAAACAACTCGTATATATGTTGAACAATAAAGAACAAAGTATAAAATTAAATCACCTTTAAAAAAAAGCTTGTATCTCTTTGAATATATCTGTGTATCTGTTTTTCCTTTTTTTTTGTATGTCCTTACAGATTAAAAAATAAAGGCTTTTATAGCCCTTTGTAAATCATTACAATTCGGGAAAGAAATCTTTGATTTCTTTCCATATTTTGCATCTCTCTTTCTGCTGTCGTTCTTTTCATTTTTGCAGGTACCATCGAAGATCTCAGGGCGAGGAGTGGGCAGGCGTTGATCCATTCGTCGATTACGGCATGATACGGGGCTGAAATCACGGTGCTGATGAGAATCCACTGGAACGGCGTAAGATGAAAGGGCGTGGTGCTTGCGGCGCGAAGCTTCTGGAAACCCTAGGGTTTCTTGATTCGACTTAAGAAATGGGCCTTACTGGGCTTTACTAATTTGGGTCAAGTTCAAGTACATGGGCTAAGGTTTTTTAAGTGTAACCGGGTATAGGTTTAATGGGCATTCTGGTTTAGACCAGTTGGGCTACAAGTGTAACCAAGTTTAGGCTATCGGGCCTTTAAGCCTATTTATTTGTAATTTGGACATTTCAACAAGGACATTTATTGATTTAATTTACAAATTTTGTTTATTTCATTGCACGGGCCCGGGCAAATTTGGGCTATTACAATATTCATATAGTTTCAATGGACACCATACGAGGATTCGGCAATTCGGGCAGTAATTCCGGATGAATTCCTTCAAAATCCAAACGTTTGGTATGTGAAGGTCTTATTGGTGAATTATGCTACCGTGGAGATGCACCAGTCAGCTAGAGTATTGCGGCAATTTGGATTCTGACAACCGATTCCCATGGCACTCGAGGTGTTTGATGATGAGTACAAAGTCGACTTACGGCAACTGCATACAGATTAGCCGAGATTCTGGTCACACTATATCGAAATGTGGGAAAATCGAAATGATTATATACCATAATATACCTACTCAGGAATCAATCATCGTTCCAGAGGTAGCGTGCGTAGCGGAATACATGCCATGATTTAGGATCCATGGCAAGTCATATTTATTGTCGGAAGAGGAGAGACGATGACAAATTCATGCCTAAAGGGAACGACGGGGCCCTTTAAATCCAAGAAGAAGGGATGACAATGTAGGCCCATCAACAGCACCCACACAATCATCAGGCTTAACAGTTCAATCGACGACACCCACATCACAGTGTTTTCAGATTATGCCAGGTGCCTATTCTAGCCCTTATATGTATCCTAACCCTTATATGTTTCCTTTTCCTAGTCCTATGGCAGGTTAGAATCCATGACCCAGTTTATCTCAGTTCCCAATTACTCCGAGTCAACCTCTGATCTATAGGCCGCCATCTCATGAGGGATCGCATGAGGCGCCATCGGGGAGCTCTTCTTTCTACCAATCCCATCACCTTATGGGATTCAAACACTTCCACCATGGGTGATGCAAACACCGCCGCAATCATTATTCTATCAAGGTGGGTCACCCTCCCAACAGCTACAACCAGATCCCCTGTCAGAGGAACCACAACCCTCACCAAAAGTTGATTTTTTTAATATATTTGTACAAACTTTTTTATATTGTTTCATTTAATAAAAATAAAAGTTCTTTTGAATAAGACAATTGTAATACAATATAGTTTCATTTAATAAAATATAAATAATACAACATAGTTTTTTACGAAAACTATCAACTATTTCGATTTGGACATGATCTACTTGTATGGCCTGGGTTCCTACACCATCCACACAACTTTTGATTATTGGCTATTTTTCGGATATTCATATTGGTACGTATTCTGGTCGAGCAAGGTCGACCCTTTGGTTTGCGACGTAATTCTTTATCCGGTAACAGCTTAAACGGAAGAAACGATATAGGCGGCCAGTTAAGTTCATCTGGGATAGGTAGGAATACGTGTCTCCACACGTTGTACATAGTTTCTAGTTTGTACACTTCGTCGACGTAGCTCATGGGATCTAGACGGAGATTCTGACAAGCTGCAATTACATGAGCGCATGGATAACAAAGTGCGTCAAACCTCCCACAGTTGCAAGTCCTATTTCTCAAGTGTACACGATAGTGCCCGCCAATAATACCTTCGTGCGGTCTGTCAAACTCCGTTACACGAAACCATAGGTTGTCTCGATCGTGATAGACTATGTGCATGGTGTTCGTCTGCGCCTTCACCTTGTTAATTTCTTGTAATACCTTTGCGCACCATACACGGCCTCCTTGCATTTAGCCTTTATAACTCACTGCTCGTTTCAGAAGTAGTGCCGCTAAACGAAAATATGTCTCTTGAACAACTGATGTTATCAGCAAATGACGTGTTCCTTTTTAGAACAGAATTTATGCATTCATCCAGGTTTGAGGCCATATGACCATATCGTAGGCCGCCGTCGTATGCTTGTGTCCACTGTTTGAAAGGTACGTTACAAAGCTAGTCTGGGCCTTCTTCGTTAACTGAACGCAAAACCGCCAACATCTCATGAAAACGATCATTACTTATCTCATACCCTTCCAATATAATTTGATAGCGAAAATTACATACCATTTTTCCATTTAAAATAAATTCAATATTACAAACGAAATTACATTAATAGATATTAAATACCCATGTTGGTCACTTGTCGTTTTTCACTTGTAAATCGAAATTGCCTGTAGTAGTTGAACGCAACGTGCCTTAGGCAATACCGATGGTGTGTGCAATGCCATAGGCTTCCTTGTCGCTCAATTACGGCTAGTATTCTGGTGCCCTGATCCGATATGACGTAGATATTAGGTTGGGGGCAGACATGTCTCCTTAACCTATAAAGAAAGAACTCCCAATCATCAGCTGACTCCCTCGGTGTTATTGCAAATACAAGTGAAAGGATTCTCCCACTGCCATCTTGTGTCACAGCTAGCAATAGCTGATGGGTATATCTACCTACATAAAGGTACCGTCAATTTGTACCAATGGCTTGTAATATAAAAATCCGTCTTGACATTGCTTAAAGGTTTAAAACAGAGGCTTAAATACTTGACATCCACGGAACAATCGGTCGTTGTAGTATGCAGGTTCCGTTTCAAGGTCTGTTACGCAACTTGGGACATATCTCTCCAGCACCTGACACCACTGCCACACTTCATTATATGAAAAGTCCCACTCACCATAAATCTTTTCCAACACCTTTTGCTTAGCTACCCAAGCCTTGCAATAAGAGGGCGTGTACCTCAACTGGCTACGAATATTAGCAATTAAGACCGGCACTGAAGTTCTGGGATCGGCCTTCACCGTCGGTAGTATTAAAGTAGCTAACATATTTGAATTCATCTTGGGATAATCAACACCTGTCAACGAAGTACGTTAAAAAATGCAACAGTATGTAATAACAGTACCATTAAAAAACTCTAAACGGTTAGTGACACTATACCGGCAGCACATGTATGTGGACCTTTGTACTTTTTTATCTCCCACAAGCCGTCTCTTTCCTCAACGAGGCCATGATTTTCTATGAACATGTACCGTCTTGCACTGCACATTTGGCCTCAAACTTATTAGATTTGGATTTAACCACGTTGTAATTAACGTCGTTCATGATGTTATGTTGTTTTAATGCACCAAGAAAGCTATCTTTATTAGAAAACTCCTTAACAACTTCTAATTCACTTGAATCTAATGAGGAACTTGTACGGTCACGCCTTCTATGTGGTAGATCTGGAAACTCCAACGCATCATATTGAGATAAATCAACATTATGCATATGGGCTAGAGGTGAATACGCATTGAACTGTGGATCTTCTTCTTCATCATCTAAACCCCCTTCAACATCTTTAGATATGGTTGGAACAAACTCTGATTTAGAAAATAATACAAATTTTGCACCATCGGGGCTGGTCTCTCGAGGTGGATCTGCATCGGACTCATTATCTGACTCATCATCATGTGCAACGTAAAAGGTCCCCTCTTCGGTGGACATCGTAGGGAGTACATCATCCCTCCTTATGGACGTTTCACAACGTCTCCAATCAAATGTGGATTTCCAACCACTAGAAGTTGATGTCTTTCCCCAGTACGTATTTCCAGCATCAAACATTGACTCACTAAGGTGCATGTCCCATCCACTAACAGAGTGTCGTGCAAGGGTTGGGTATTCCATACTACTACTAAACACGGGCAGTTCCGTGTTTTGCCAACCACTAACGGAGTGTCGGGCAGGGGTCATGTATTCCTCTCGACCAGCAGTAAATGTTGAAGCTACAAATGCATCATTTGGCGATGAAAATTGTACATATAACTCAAGATAGGGTGATCCACTAGCGAGATGAGTCTGTACTATTGCCTCTAAGCTACGAGCACCTTTGATGTCGAATAAGTCATATGTCACAGGATCAACTGATGCACAAAATCGATACTTAATAGACAAAACTTTCATTGGCATCGTTCCGAAGATTTTGCGCCTAGTTCTTTTACGAAGTTCTGTCAAATCTATGTTCTGGTTAAAAACCAGTCTCGCTGTATTCTCCAATAAAAAATAACACCGTTCTCGGTGTTACGGACCTCACCATTATAGTAAATAACAACACTAATATGTTCACTCATCTTCAATTTCTTTTCTTCTTAGCCTCTCTAATTTTTTTGTTGGAAGTTATGCAACTTGAGAATAAAATTTGGCTCATCTATAGTCTCATTTTTCTACAAACTACTGTAGCAAAAGAGCGTCCACGTGGGAGCTTTTTCCAGAAATTTTGCTGACAGTTCATCCTGCTTGAAGCGTTTTCGACACTATTTGTTCAGAAACGTCTACTCAAAATTATTTTTCTACGAACTACTGTAGCGAAAGAACGTCCACGTGGGAGCTTTTTCCAGAAATTTTGTTGACAGTGCATCCTGCTTGAAGCATTTTCAACACTATTTGTTCAGAAACATCTACTCAGAATTATTTTTCTACAAAATACTGTAGCAAAATAGCGTCCACGTGGGAGCTTTTTCCAGAAATTTTGCTGATAGTGCATCCTGCTTGAAGCATTTTCTGACACTATTTGTCCAGAAACGTCTGCTTAGAATTATTCTTGTAGAAACCCTAAACCTTAAAACCAATGACAAAAAAATTATATTGCTTATATATTTTTTTCTAATACCCTAAACACAAATTTATTTTAAAAAACTAAACCCTAATGCCTAATTTAATGAATTAACCCTAAAACCCTAAATCCTAATTTAATTAATTTTTTCTCGAAACCCTAAACTTAGCACAACGCTAGTATGTATATATGCTGCAATCATATTATCTTTGAGAATTTTTTTGTGTATGTATCAATTAACCCTAAATTTAATCAATTAACCCTAAACCCTAAATCAATCCATAATTTAATCAATTAACCCTAATACCCTAAACTCTAATTTAATATTTAGTATTTAAAATTAATAGTTAATTTTTACCCTAATTCAATTAATTTTTTTCCTAAAACCTTTAAACCCTAAAACTTAAAAAACCTAAACTCTTAAAAACCATAACTCTAAACCTTAAAAACCCTAACCCTAAATTAATTAAATAATAAAACTCTAACCCTAAAAAAAGGGCAAAACGCTTCCCTAAGGAAGCGTTTTGTCCATGTCAGCAAAGAGCGCCCTAAAGGATGCATTTTTTGCTAACGTGGACAAAGCGCTCCTCCAAGGAAGCGTTTTGCTGACACGTACTCCGAAATCGCGCTTACGTGGATGCATTTTCGTGGAAAACGGCCTAATCCGATAAATAACGCAATAAACGGCCTATTTCCGTAATTATATTATTTAAAGGACATTTTTAGGTAAAATGCCCATTTATATTAAATTTAATTATAATATATAAAATTTGTTTTCAAAATATTAAATAATAAAAATAGGTTTTTGAATTTGATAAAACTCAAATAAAATTTTAAATTTATATTTAATTTAACTCAATCCATAAATACATATATTCCATATCAACATAACAAATTCAAAGTTTAGATTGTATTGTCAAATTCAAAGAATATATATCTAATTTTAATTTCACTTGTCAATCAGATTATGTTTCATGTCAAAAGTTTAGACCCTACAAAAACATAAAACATAATATATATTGAGGAATTGGAAATTTTGTGAACAAATTGGTAAGTTAAAACAATAGTTGGGAATGACGTGACCAATCTTTAAACCCACTAAAATAATCTTTGTTCCATAATATTAAGACACCATTTTGGGATGAATATATATATGTTTTTGCCTAATTTCAAGATCATGATTCTCCCCTACCTCGTCTTTTTTCATTTTTGTATTCTTTTTTTACAATAATATATTGATAAAAATTATACCTTATTTTATGATAAAAATACAACTTTAAAAGCAGTCTTAAAATAATAATTAATAATCTTTTAATTCTTAAAAGAATATATTTAACACAAACTTTAATTATTACTCTTCATCTAAATTTAATTTAATTAATTATACAAATCATTCTCTGAAAAGATTTGAATGCTGATATTATAAATATATTATATAAAGAAAGTGTGATATGGTAGTAATAATGTCACTTTAAGCTTACATCACCAACACTCACCATGTAGAAAGTGATTCAGATACCCCACCACTATTTGCCACGTGGTCTCCACTCTCTCTCTTGCTTTTTATTAAATATATGTATCTTAATTTCTCAATGGATTGTCATGAAACAATAACTTTGGGTGAGAACTCGTTCGGTTTTATGTCACCGCATCATTATTACAATCCTTCCAATTTTACAATTATGTAATGTTTAATTACTTAGAATTTCTTCCTTTGCTTAAATGTTCCATATATCTTTTTTAAACATATCAAAATTTTAAATAAAAAATTAAACTAATTACTAAATACTATGCGCTTATTAGAATTAGTTGATACCTATTGAATTGTTATTACTTATTAATCGAGTCTCAATTTAATTAAAAAATTTATTTTCATATTCCTTTACTTTAAAATAAATTCTATTATATGAGATTGCATTACTCTTTTTATTTAAAAAACTAATAAAAATATGTATATAATTGAATTTGAATCATGCCAATTATGCTCGCAAAACCTTCAATTTGCCCATCAACTAAAGTTTTATTTTAATTTTTTTTCTATATTTAAACTTTTTTACTTTCATCAATATCATAAATTAACTCGAGACCAACTTAGGATTAATGGTAACATCATGATAAATAATTGTATTCATTTAGTAATCTTAATATGATGTATTTATGTGTTTGAATTTCATTTTACTTATAATTTAGTCTAATTGTTTGTTTTAATATTGTGTATATTTTACATGGTATTATTATTACATTTCATTATTTATTATATGTTATTTTTAAACATAAATCTATATTTTAAAGAATTTTCCACAAGTTTCATAATTTTTTTTTATCTTTGATGAAATTCTTAGTCTATGCTTTTAACTCATAATCCCTATCTACTTAAAAGACAAAATTAAAATTTCTTAAACACATAGTTTCGATAAATCTAATTGAACACATGCAATCAAAAATCGGTTGACACTAATTTCAAATTCCATCACTACCTCCTATTAAAAAAAAAAACTAAAACTTGAGTTGCGATTTTAAATAGAAAATCAGCAAATTAAAAGAGAAATGTGAAAGAATAAAATTTTAATTAAGTCTGTGCAAGGGTCGGATGAAGACAAATTTCTTTTTTTTTTAATAATTTCAAGCAGCCCAAATTAATATTTAATAATACAAAAAATAGTTTAAATTTAACTAGAATTATATATAAAAAAAACTTATGATCACACGGACAAGTTTTAAAGGAAAAAAGGCATGGTAGGAGTATAAAAGTTGGCCATATTTTGGTTTGCCTTTATGTAGGCTTTTTCCACATAAAATTCTCCACTCCATAGACATGATATATAATAAAGTAAGATACGAAATGCCAAACTCAAATGAAATTGGACAGTTCCCTCCAAAACCACTATAAATATATGTCCAATCCCCCATCTTCCCTCTTAGGGAGAAACCAACAACACTTCCTCTTTCAAAACCGCAAACCCTTTCGCCTCCTTTCTTCATATTTTTCCAAAATCTTGAGGAAAAATGGAGAAGTTGAGATGTTGTGGCAACTTCCTTGAGAGTTCCAAACCTTATTTTGCAATGATTTCATTGCAATTTGGGTATGCAGGCATGAATATCATCACCAAAGTTTCACTTAACAGAGGCATGAGTCACTATGTTCTTGTCGTCTACCGCCATGCTTTTGCCACTGCTGTCATTGCTCCCTTTGCCTTAATCTTCGAAAGGTTCCACGACCGTTCCATAAACACATATTGTACTATATATATATATATAGCATCTGAGATCAATTCATATGAATTTTGCTGTGTTTTTCAGGAGAGGGCAACCAAAGGTAACATTCCCAGTTTTCATGCAAATTTTCATCTTGGCTCTCCTGGGGTTAGTTTTTTTTATTTTTCATACGTCAACTTTGGTATGGAATCTTAACTTTAACTAAATATATCGTCTCTTGATGAACAAAAATGCAGGCCTGTGATTGATCAGAATTTCTACTATGCTGGGCTGAAATATACTTCCCCAACTTTTTCATGTGCCATGAGCAATATGTTGCCCGCAATGACTTTTGTCATGGCTGCCATGTGCAGGTATATACATAAATATGGTGATATGATCTTCTAAAAACAAAAAAAAAACTTAGATAAATCTAATCCGACACTCACAATTGAGTTTGAGTAACAAATAAGATGATTTAATTGATTGAAATCGGATTTTTGGTTTAGGATGGAGAAGATTGATGTAAAGAAAGTGAGATGTCAAGCAAAGATAGTGGGAACAATGGTGACAGTGTTGCGGAAGCGACGATAATATTAATAACAATATTATCAGAAATATTTAGATAATTATTATGCCAACAATTATACTAAGAAAATTCCCAGTTAAATTGGAGGGGTCACAAATGGTCCCGCTTAAAACCCAACAACTAGACAGAACTCACTTAGATATTTATAGCAATAATAACTAAATAAATATAACCAACATAAAGCTATTAAATATAAGCAAACAAATAAGAAATAAAATACCAGAGATTTAACGAGGTTCGGCCAATTTAGCTTACGTCCTCGGACACTACCAAATCAATATTTCTTCTAGAAATATTACAAAGGAGAAGATTTTGGGATGATACAACCAAAGGGGGAGGGGTTCTATATATAACAAACCAAACCCCCTCCATTTCTATCTTTTCCTAATGTGGGATATTGCCAATATTCAACAAATCTCCACCTTGGCGATATTCCACATCTTCGAACATCTTCTCATAACACAAACTTCAATAGTGTCTTCAAATTTGCAACCAATCGCCTTCTTCCCTTTTGGTAGTTGTGCCAGCTTCCACGTCTTGTTTTTTCTCTAGAGATTGCATTTTCTCTTCCATTGCACCTAACCATCTATTATTCTCTAAACTCTGAATGGCTTCGGTGTAAGTGGATGGAATATTATCAACAACTAGAAGTGCATAAGCTACCATGTCAGTGAAACGAGCAGGTTTCTGAATTTCTCGTTTCTGCCTTCTGACTGCAATTGCCTCTGATTGCTGTTGAGGTTCTTGGGTAGAAACCTCTTCCTCATCTGACTCTGCATCTGCCAATGAAGAATCACTAGTGGTACCTTTTGCTGGAATTACCACACTTTGCTCAAACTCCACCTGCTGCGGAGTACACTCCACCTGCTGCGAAGTACTACTCACTCCTTCTGGATTTACCTTATTCAACATGGCAGATTCATGAAAGGTAACATCCCTACTGATTATCGTCTTCTTTGCCTCTAGACACCACAAACGATATCCCTTAACACCAGCATTGAAGCCCATGAATAGAGCCTTCTTTGCTCTTGGATCTAACTTTGATTCTTTCACATGATAATATGCAATAGAACCAAAAATGCGCAAGGTGTCATAATCAGTAGCAGGTTTTCCATACCATTTCTCCAAAGGAGTCTTGCCATTTATAGCAGATGATGGCAAATGATTGATGAGATGTTGAGCGTACGTCACAGCCTCAGTCCAAAACTTTCTATCTAATCCAGCATTAGATAACATACATCGAACTTTCTCCACAAGCGTTCGATTCATACGCTCTGCCACCCCATTCTGTTGCGGTGTTCCACCTACGGTGAAGTGCCTTACTATGCCACAATCTTGGCATATCTTCAGGAAAGGATCGCTTTTATATTCTCCACCGTTGTCTGATCGGAGAACCTTAATCTTCCTTCCTGTCTGATTTTCAACTTTAGTTTTCCACTTAAGGAAAACTTCAAGCACCTCATCTTTGTTCTTCATAGGAAACACCCAAACTCGTCTGGAAAAATCATCAATAAAGGTGACAAAATAACGTCTTCCTCCAAGTGATGGAGTCTTGGACGGTCCCCATACATCAGAATGCACATAATCCAGAATACCTTTAGTATTGTGAATCCCAGTGCCAAATTTCACCCTTCGTTGTTTTCCCAGAACACAATGCTCGCAAAATTCAAGTTTGCAAGTCTTTGTACCTTTCAATAATCCTTGCTTGGCTAGAGTTTGCAAGGATTTTTCACCAGCATGGCCCAAACGCATATGCCACAGCTGTGTTGCCTCAGCGTCCTTCTTGGTACTCGTAATTGCTGCTGCTGTTGTCCCGACCACTGTACTACCTTGGTAGTAATACAGATTGTTCTTTCTTATGCCTTTCAACATCACCAATGCTCCTGAAGTTGCTTTAAGAACTCCATCTCGTATTGTCACAACTAGGCCTTTAGATTCTAACGACCCCAAAGAGATGAGATTCTTCTTCAACTTTGGGACATATCGTACATCCCGCAAAATTCTAGTAGATCCATCATGACTCCTCAGTTTAATTGAACCTATCCCGGCTATTTTACATGTGTTATCATTACCCATGTAAACAACCCCTTCATCTAGTTTTTGAAATTCAAAGAACCATTCCCGAATGGGACACATATGATAGGAACAACCAGAATCCATGATCCACTCATCTGCATATAATGTTGAAGATGTCATACTAAGAGAAAAGTCTGACTCTGCTTCACTATTATATTCTGCAACATTTGCATCTTGCGGAGTCTTCCCTTTTTTCTTTAATTTTGGACAATCTTTCTTCCAATGTCCTTTTTCTTTGCAAAAAGAACATTCATCTTTGGCAACAGCTCGACCTTTGGACTTTCTTCTCTTCCCCTTAGACTGACTTTGCTGACGACCTCTTGTTACCAATGCTTCCACTGCTGCTTCACCTGAACCTTTCAACTTATCCTTTCGGCGTAGTTCATAGCTATACAATGCAGTAGTTACTTCATTGAAAGTTACTTCCGATTTTCCATGAAGTAGAGTAGTTTCAAGGTACTCAAACTCCTCAGGAACCGATCCCAACAACATTAACGCCAAGTCTTCGTCTTCAAAAGTCACATCCAAATTCAACAAATCAGCCACCAGCTGATTAAAATTGGTAATGTGCTCGTTCATCGTGGTACCAGGAACATAATTGAAACGAAACAGTCTTTTCTTCATATGCAACTTATTTTGACTGTTCTTCTTCAAGAATTTCTCCTCCAATGCTTTCCACAATTTACTTGCAGAAGTCTCTTTACTGAATGTATATTTTTGCTCTCTGGAAAGACATGATCGAATTGTACCACATGCCAATCGGTTGATGGTCTTCCATTCTTTATCATCAACCCCTTTTGGTTTTTCTTCCTCAATGGCAATATCTAGACCCTGTTGAAAGAGGGCATCTAGAAGCTCACTTTGCCACATGCCGAAATGACCTGTTCCATCAAAAATTTCCACTACAAATCTCGTATTTGCAGTTCCAATCCTCGGCAAAATGTACGAAGTGGAAGTTGTTGATATGAATGGTTTTTCTTCTGTCATTTTTGCCATAGCTTCTATTTAATAGCCACCAAATGCGGAATACCCACAAGCTTTCGGAAATGTTTCTGATGTGTAAGATCAGACTAAGCTGCAAACACAGAGCATACTACAAAACCTTGGCTCGGATACCAATTGTTGCGGAAGCGACGATAATATTAATAACAATATTATCAGAAATATTTAGATAATTATTATGCCAACAATTATACTAAGAAAATTCCTAGTTAAATTGGAGGGGTCACAAATGGTCCCGCTTAAAACCCAACAACTAGACAGAACTCACTTAGATATTTATAGCAATAATAACTAAATAAATATAACCAACATAAAGCTATTAAATATAAGCAAACAAATAAGAAATAAAATACCAGAGATTTAACGAGGTTCGGCCAATTTAGCTTACGTCCTCGGACACTACCAAATCAATATTTCTTCTAGAAATATTACAAAGGAGAAGATTTTGGGATGATACAACCAAAGGGGGAGGGGTTCTATATATAACAAACCAAACCCCCTCCATTTCTATCTTTTCCTAATGTGGGATATTGTCAATATTCAACAGACAGTAGCAGGGGCAATGTTGATGACATTGTATAAAGGACCCATTGTTGAATTATTTTGGAGTAAGAATCTTCATCCTAAACAATCTTATGCCGATACAACTGGAGCTACTGACAAAGATTGGGTCAAAGGCTCCATTCTCCTAATCTTAGCCACCCTTGCTTGGGCTTCCCTCTTCGTCTTACAGGTACTAAAAATCAGGATTTAAACAAACATTATCGTTTAATCTTTACCGTAATTGACATTTATGATTTCTGGAGCAGGCAAAAGCATTGAAGACATACAAGAATCATCAGCTTTCTTTAACATCATTAGTGTGTTTTGTGGGGACATTGCAAGCTATTGTTGTTACATTTGTAATGGAGCATAAGGTTTCAGCTTGGCAAATTGGCTGGGACATGAACCTTCTAGCTGCCGCCTATGCTGTAATAATCTAACATCTCTCTTTCTCTCTCTCTCTCTAACTTTTTTCTTTTTCTCCTTTACAGACAAGGAACTAAAAGTGACTTTTTTTTTGTGAATTTTAATGTTGTATAGGGAATTGTGACATCAAGCATATCATATTATGTTCAAGGAATGGTGATAAAGAAAAGGGGTCCAGTTTTTGCTACTGCTTTCAGCCCTCTGATGATGATCATAGTTGCAGTCATGGGCTCTTTCATCTTGGATGAGAAAATCTTTCTTGGAGGGTAATCATCTAATCTTAATTTTTGCATGCATTCATCTCGGATTTTGAGCATTGAAAACAATCTTCAGAAAAATTATAAAATTTTCTAGCTTAGGGACACCCCCAAAGCATAAAAATTGCATAGCTGTTTTTCACTTGCACTGGCTGCCTAGTCATTAGATACAATTTATGTATGTACTTTTGAGGTGCATAGTACAATTGAATCTTTCATAATTGACCATGTCTCTTTCTTTTCAATTTTTTTTAATATCTTAAAAGAAAATCTGTCGCTGTCATTTGATTGGATTTTAATTGATGCAGAGTGATAGGTTCGATTTTGATAGTGGTGGGGCTTTATTCTGTCCTATGGGGAAAACACAAAGAAAACAAAAAGAGAGAGGGTGAAATGGAGATTGAAGATGAGCCAATCAAACCTATTCAACCAAATATGTTGCTAGTTGGAGATATTGAAGCCAATCAAGTGCTTGAATTGCAAAAGAATGAAGCTAATGATAAGCTCTCAACTCTTGTCTTAACCATGCCAATGCCTGAATCCCCCATTAAACACAACAGTGACCATAAATAATTCAAGTTTAGTTTAGAAATTGGAATTTTATGGGATGGTTTTTTTTAAGGACTTTTTGTTCCTTATATCTATCATTTGTAAGAGAATCTTAGATACTAATGTTATATTTGGTTTTCTTTTCTTTTTTCTTTTAAGTGAAAAGTAATTAATGTTGTAAGCTAATGCTGCTAAGGGTTTTATACTAAGGAAAATTTGAGAGAATCCCAGAATTTCTTCTTTTTTGATATTGTCAACTAACTTGAAAAAAATTGAAATTACCCCCAAAAAACTCCAACCTGAAATTTATAAATTACAGAGATAATTCAAAAGTTATCTGATATGAAATGACAAAATGTCTGACGTGTGATTCAGATTCCACTAAGGTATGCTAGTGGTTTTGACCCTTTTTCATGTGCTGAATTGAGTTCATGAAATGACCAAAAATTTGTTCCGTAGAATCTGAATTTTTGAATCCGATACTCCAAATATTAATTGTTATACCAATAGTCATTAAATAGACTTGTGTTTATCAATGGCAGACAGATACAGTCAGGGTTCAACTGTATTTTCAACTTTCTCCAATTTATTGGAGAGAATAAAAGCATAGATCATTCAGATGGCTGCTGATAAGCTAAATCACTTTCACAAGCTATATTCTTTAGTATAATTTATTTATTTTTAAAATTTCCCTTTTACATCATATGGGATCAAGAGTGTGGATGATACTTGTGTCTTGGATTTGCAAAAAGGGATTTTTATATAGATAAAGTTTGATGTTATAGAAGATGTTGGCATTTGCTAATAAGTAAGCAGACATTAATATTGCTAAGATGGAATATCCAATTGAGGTATTGAGAATTTTATGACATAAACGTCCTTCGTAAATTAACCTATCATCACCTAGTTGATACACAGTTGACAAAACACCACCAATATGAGTCGTCATATATATATATATTTATATATATTCCAAACAACGCATGATCTGAGTAACTATTCATATTCTTTCTACATGCAACATTTCATAGATTCCACACATATATATTGTGTCATTTCAAGGAGCTGTCAACTCAACACCCATATTTTTCCTCAAGATAGTGTATCTTAAATTCCACAAGATAAACTGTTTATATAGAACTAATCCTTTTAAGTTTACGATGGGCTTTTTTAATCATATAAACTTAAATTTATATAATAGGAAAGATGGTACAAAATGAATATATGAATATATTAAAGTTTTTATATCATGCATCATTAACGTGTATATATGTTCATACTCAACTGATATTCATTACTTTAAAAATCTAATGTTTGTACAATTTTTAATTTAAACTTCTTGGATTCGATTGATTGAAGAAATTCATACTATCTATTAAAAGAAAAAAATATATACATTTGTGACAATAAGTTTTATTTTATTCATCTCTAATTTTATTCCGATTATATATATTGTTAAAATTAAAAAGTTAAAATCCGAAATTATTTTCATGTTGAAATTATTTATTTAATTAAAAATTTCATCTCAATTTTAATATAATTAGAATTGAATTCCAATCTGAATTATAAAAAAATTATCTTATTCAAACTTGGATTCAACTAAAGAGGAACCGCTAATTTTTGGATTAAGTAATCAAATATAATAGTATGAATTCATATATCATAACCACGGTTTCAAATTTGTTGAGACAATTTTTTAGCAATGTCAAGGAGTAGTGTTTACTAGTGTCTGGCATTGCCTAGCTCAAAAGTTTGTCATGTTTCTATTTGCAAATTTTGTTAACAGAAATCCTTGGGCTTTAATTCTTGTTGATAATCTGGACGAATGCAAGCCCGTCTATGATATCCAAACTGTTTATAGTAACATATCTTGGAGATTAGTTTGGATTGGATTAAAGAAATTGACTTCCTGACTTTGTTGAGATTAGATTGAATCGGGTAAAACTTGGAATCATATCTTGAATATTCAAGACTTATCTTGAGCTCTTACAAGATATTCTTTATGCTTTTTATCTTGCTCGTTTCTTGGGAAGATCAATTGTAATTGATAAGTGTCAAAAGTAACATATTTTAGCCTTATTTTTAGTGCATTTTTGGGAGATTATGTGGTATTAATTGTGAATTATATATTCCTAATCCTTTCTGATCACGCTTTGATTCTTAATAGGGTGCTTAGGAGCAATAGGAATGAAAAATAATGGAAATTAGAACATTGGAACATTCCAGAAGCTGCACACATGCAACAAATCTTCACATAGGCAACCCATATGGCCATGTGATACAGCTGTGTATCTAGGGTATGTTGATCTCGGGAATTGTGTGCGCTGACGGCTGAAAGTTACAATTTTTAGGATTTTTAACACTTTAAGAGGATATAAATAGGGAAATAAAAGGGAAAAGAGGCAGTCACCCAGGGAGAGCATGAAATTACCTTGAGAACACCATTGAAGCCAATTTCCAAGCAATTTTCCACCAAGATTCAAGAGTCCAAGTTGATTTTCAAGGGAGTTATCATGGATTTCTTTTATTCTAATGGTTATGTTGTATTTTTGGTGTTTACTTTTGTCAGTATGAACTAATTCTCATAATACCTATGGCAGATAAACCCTAAGATGGATTCTATAGTTTGATTTCCATTTTTATGCAATAAAATCTTAGTCTTTTTGTTTCCAATTATGAATGCTTTATTATTTTTGGGTTAACAATTCTAGAGTGTTAATTCATGTTTGATATGCATAAGTCTGAGGTTGAATAGACCCTTCTTGTAATTAGATCTTGCATAATTAAATGGACTTGCATACAATCCTAGAAATAGGACTACATAAATCTACCGGATTAAAGTTAAATCCAATAATGGGATTCTTAAAGTGAATTAATGCAATAATAGGGGTTTTAATTAGAACAAAATTAAATTAATCAACCTAGAGTTAGTTGCTCTTATGCTCAAAAGAGATATTCCAAAAGTTGTACACATACAGTAGATTTTCATACAAGCAATCCACACGACCATGTGACACGATTGTATGTCCAAGGTGCGTCGATCTCGAGAATTGTGTGTGCTGAAGGCTGAAAGTTAGAATTTTTTTCAGATTTTTAGCACTTTAAGATGATATAAATAAGAAAATAAAAGAGAAAAGAGGTAACCACCAAGGAAAAGCATGAAATTACCTTGAGAACACCATTGAAGTCAATTTTCAAGCAGTTTTCCACCAAGATTCAAGAGTCCAAGTTGATTTTCAAGGGAGTTATCTTAGGTTTCTTTTATTCTAGTGGTTATATTGTGTTTTTGGTGTTAAATTTTGCCATTATAAACTAATTCTCTTAATACCCAGGTAAGATGAACCCTAAGATGGATTCTATAGTTTGATTTCTATTTTTATGCAATAAAATCTTAGTCTTTTTGTTTCTAATTATGAATGCTTTATTGTTTTTAGATTAACAATTCTAGAGTGTTAATTCATGTTTAATGTGCATAAGTTTGAGGTTAAATAGACACTTCTTGTGATTAGATCTTGCATGTCATCCTAGAAATATGACTATATAAATATACCAGATTAGAGTCAAATCTAATAGTGGGATCCATAAAGTGAATTAATGCAATAATAGAGATTTTAATTAGAAAATTATTTTAATTAATCAACTTAGAGTTAGTTGCACTTATGCTCAAAAGAGATATAAGTATAAATTATGAATTCCTATGGATTAAAGAGTTAAGAAAATAAATTGCATAAATTAGATTGGGATAAAATCTAGGTGGATTCTTACCTAGGTATTGTTATGTCACTTGGTTGATACTTGATTTTTTTTTGTTTCATTCTTTGGTACATTCATTAGTTGATTTAAATAGTTTGATTTAATTTTAACCAATCATTTGAATTACTAGGTTAAAGAATAGGAAGTTGATAATTAGAAGTAATTGTAGTCTTTGAGGAAACGATATCTGTCCTCACCATAGCTATACTATTAATTGATAGTTGCATTTGTCTTGGCTATGTAGTCTTTGAGGAAACGATATCTGTCCTCACCATAGCTATACTATTAATTGATAGTTGCATTTGTCTTGGCTAATTTATTAATTAGTTTAGTGGACATCAAGTTTTTGGTACCGTTCATGGGAACTAGGATATTAGGAAGTTAATTTAACCAATTTTTAATTTTTTATGTTATTTTGTTTTTAGTTTAATTTTGATATATTTATTGCCTTTCATCTGGTTTTTGGCAGGTTCTTTTGGTTTTTGACTAGAGACAAACCATTGAATCAATTATTTTTTATAGTGAGATTGAAAGAACTACTCGTAGAAATCGAAGATAGGCTATAGAAGCAAGGCAAGATCAACATCAAATTATCATAGACAATCAAGAGGAAGAAGATATTATTGAAGAAATGACAGATCCTTCATTGACTATGTATGACTATTGACCACCCTTTGAGTCTCCCTTGTGAAGGATGGGAGGAAATCAACAATTAAAGACAAAAATCGAATAAAATACTAAGTGCGGTGTCACGAAGTGTGACTGGTCAATTATAATATTTGTAGTGTTACAATGGAACACTGGAGTATTCTAAGGATCGAATCCAAGAGAGTTAGTGATCTAGTGATTCCTATTCAAGAAGTATACAAGAACGGAATCTAGCTAGCTACTATCTAATTTCTATATTATTGTAAAGCATAAATGAAGTTAATTAAAACTAATTAATTATCTAAGACAGAAAGAGACTAATAATTGTCAATAAAACAAAATATAAAATAACCAAATATGATAACAGACAGCGGTTGGTTGATTTCCATATTGTTAATTAACCTTTGAATTAACGATCTAAATCGTTAACACTCCTAAATTAGCTCCATTTTACCTCTTGGTCTCAACTTTACCAACTTAGACAAATTAGTCTTGTTTATCTCACGATCTTACTAGTAAATTGGTACCCAATAAGAGTACCTCTCAGTCTCACTTATCTTGATTTTCCCTTAGGGGCATCAGTCCAAAGTTTTGAAGTTTATCCAATTTAGTCTAGATGTTACACTTTAGCCCCTAACCCTAAAATCAACTACCCAACATTTTCATCAACTAATCACCTTAGGTTTAGCTACTTCTACTTATATCTAAACATACAAAAAACGAATAATCAAGCAAAGAAAGTTTTAACTTAAACTTAATTAAATGTGAATAAAAGTTCAAGCTTTCTTGCAAAAGCTTGGATAACACAACAATGGAAGTATTGACAATAAATGAAAATTCTAAAGAAATTATTTTTAAAAAAATAAATTAAAAGAAACTGAATAACATTAAAGTAAAATTAAAATGTAACTAGAAGAAATCTTAAAGGGTTACTAAACAAATAACACCTAACTACAGTAAAAAAAAAACTAGCTTAACTAACTAAGAAAAAACAAGAAGTGGAACTGAATTGTAAAAACATATTGTGTATTTTTGGTTCTCTACCTTGTTCATACTCAATGTTCAAAACATTTGACATCGATCTTAAGCACTACTTATAACATCGCTTGTATTTGGTTACAAATATCAATTTACATCTTTCAAAATTGATAAATTTATGTGCTTTCTTTTTAGAAATTATTAGCATTTGGAAAGATGGTTTAATGTATATATTTTAGTAGTCAACTAAGTACTAGCTAGTTGTGTATGGTTGCCAAATAATATAACTATTAGACTTCTTTGAATCTCTTTTGCTCATTTGATTTTTTTCATCATCCTTACATTTTATACACAATTTCTATGTAACATCCCAAAAATTGAGTTAGAAGAAATTGGGTTTTGAAACCAAGAGTCGTCATCCCTTGATTATGAGTTTAGCTTTTGGAAATTTTTGACAAGTGAATTGATCTGGTTTAGTGGTTAAGTGTTATGGTTATGTGTGTGAGGTTCTGGGTTTGAACCATATCTCTTGAAATTTTGTTATAAGTTAAATTCAGTTAACTGATGACAAGAATGAGCCTACTGGTTCAATGGTTAAGCTTCTGTATACTTTCTAGTCTTGTGTTTGAGTCTTTACAAAAGCAATATGGAAATGTTTTTATTCTGCTGCCTCGTAAGGTAGTTTTGGTTGGTTTTAAATTAACCAATTCCTTCAACCTCTTTTGTTTTGTTATATTTTTTTTATTTCATTTTGTTTTGGCTATCGTCTCGGCGTTTCCTCTTTTTATTTGTCAATTCTTCTACCAACAATTTTTCGTTGAATCTTTGAAACATTTGTCATTCTAACTTCTTACACTGTTCATCTGTAATCAGTCGTGTAAATATCCTTTGTCAAGTTCTTGTGTGAGTTGTTGTTAGATAGGTTTGTAATTCATCTCTGTGACAAAAACGTTGACTTACGTGATTTTGTGTTAGGCGAAGGTCTTGAGTTTAACGTTTTCTCGATGACATAAGGTATGTAAAGTTACAGTTTGATTATCAATAAGTGCATAGTCTGATTTGGAGTTGTGCCTCGAAATTCTTCTACATAACTTTGGTTTTAGATGCTAATCTTAGTGATTGATTTCAAATAGGTCGTATGATATGTTATTGTAATATTGTTTAGAGACGATAATTCATCCTTGTTGCTCCTGTATCGAGTTTGTATCAGGTGGGTGCCAAAACCCTTCTTTTTTTATGTTTTCAGTCGTCAAAAAACGAGATTGTTAACGCCACATAGCCAAGGACATGGGCGTGTGCCCAAGTCGTGTAACTCACTGTTTATGCTTTAGAACCACATGACCAGGAACATGGGCGTGTGCCCAGGCCGTGTGAGCCACATGGGCAAGGACATGGGCTTGTGTCTAGGCAATGTGGCATATGAATAGGATCTGAATCTTATTTTGTTAGGCCATGAGTTTTGCCCAACACATGCATTGACCTCCACAATGTATTTATGATATGAATTTGATCATAAGAGGACTATATGATGCTTTAAGACTGATATATGAATGATATATATGATATCTGAATGTGTTAGACTGATGATAAACAACTTGTAATCTATACGTATATTGTTATGTTTGAACCTAAGTGAGTAGGATTCGTCAAAATGTAATGTGCTATTGGCTATGTGTGCGAATTATTAGGTACAATCTATATTTTATTAAGTTTGTTGGTATACCTCTGCATTGCTTGTTGATGAAGAATATGCGATATCTGAACATGTTAGATTGATTATTACTGATTCTGATTTATAACCCTGCATGTGACTTAATGGCAAATCTGATATGGTTCGTTGAGGTTTGATAAGTCTATTTTACAAAACATGGACGCCCATATTTACTGATTCTGTTATTGAGAGATAGCATGACTTATATATTCATTACTCTGATTCTGCATAAGCATATCATGACATACTACATGGGACTTGGGTTGATGTAAAAGGAGGAAGTTTCTGGCAGTTTAATGATCTGCATTATCTGGTGGTTTATCTATACTTCTGTTCTAACAATTCGTGTAACACCCTAAATTTCTTATTTTTGTTATTGTAAATTTTGACACAAATCTGTATCTGCTTCAGTGGTTAAGTGTTCTTGGTGTGTGTGTGAGGTCCCAAGTTCAAGCCATACCTTTGGCAAATTTTGAATTTTTTTCTAAGTGAAGCCTCACTCTTATTCAGTAGGCTTTTATTTAATTGTTTGTAAAACCATACCAAAATGGGCCAACTGATCTAGTGGTTAAGTGGAGTGTTAGTGTGTTAGAGGTCTTGTGTTCGATTATCTGCGATGGCAAGGAGTAGTATTTTTGCTTAAAGTTCGACCAGAGTTATGCTGAACTAGGATTCTGAGTGGTGGATGTGTAGCGGGAGTTGAGGGAGAAAATTAAAGGATTGAGATAGGGTAGGTAGTAGGGTTTGAGAAAAATAGTTTCCCAAGAATTCTCTCTGCAAAAAAAAAATTGATCATCTTCTCATCCACTTCTTATTTTTTATTTTTTTCTTCTTTCTCTTCTTCTCTATTCTCTATCAAATTTTTGGTTCTTTGTTCTCCCTCTCTATTCGATTTTTCCTTTAGTATCGATTCTGATCAGCGATTGAAGGCACACGTTCTCTCTTCCACTTTTATTTTTACCGTCGCTCCTTTTATTCTTTGCTGTCGATTTTCTTGTTTGATTCCCCTTCTACTTCTAAATTTTTTGTGGCTCGTTAATTCGGCTTTTGCACGATATCAGTAAGTTTCTGTTCTTGCTAATCTTAACATTTCTGGTTACTTTCTAAGAGGGGTTCCTTTTTGGTGTTTAAGAGTTAATCAAGGGACTGAAAATCGTTCCCAATCAACGAGTTGAGTCCGTGGATTCCCCATTTCAGTCAAAGGTAAGGGTTTCGATAGTTATGGATGAACGTCTAATTACAATACCATTTAAGTCTCGATTATGTTACTGAGATTGGGGATTTGATTTGTCGATTTTAGGTACTATAGTGATCGTGAGTGATTAGGCATCAAAAACGATACAGGTGTGCACTCGATTGCGCAGAAAATGAGGTTTCAACAAAAGCTGAAAACCTCACCTTCGATGCCACCCAAGCGTGTGGTTGCCCATGTGGTAAGTCGTTTGCCCTAACACAGCCATGTGATTGATGAGGCCAGGCCATCACGGCCAAGGCCAATTTGGGCTGTGTGGGTTACACGGGCGTGTGGGCCTACACGGGCAGGCCACATGGGCGTGTGAGCCCATTTTTACTGAAATGACTGTTAAGGTTGCATGGGTTGCCCAAGTTGACTATAAACCTTTCGAGGGTCGGTAAGTACTACTTTGACCTTTAACTGTGAGATATTGATTATGTGAATTATGTACTGAGCATGTAATATACAAGCATATATACTGAACTGAATGTGTATCTGACAGACCTGTGATAGCATGACATTTCATTGTATGTCAAATTGCATTGGGTTGGGTTAATATTATTTGGAGGAAATGTACTGAAAGGCTTTTAAGCCTAATATACTGGCAGCTCATCTACAAATTACTATTTTGTGCCACATTTGGTACCATCTGAAGTGTAGGGATGGGTGGGTTGATTTAATCCCCACATAGAATGTAGGGTTAGATGGAGATGGTTTCTAGAGGCTGGTTGGGCATGACTTTATTACTGAAAGCTACATGACTGATACTAATACTAAGATGAGCTAAGGCCCAAACTATTACTGATACTGAAAGGGGATTAGGCCCAAGACTATTTGACTGTGCACTGTGATTATTGATTTTTTTTTGTTTTCTGCGAGGTTACACACTGAGTTTAGGAAAACTCACCCCTCTCTGATTAATGTGCACATATAATCCCCAGACTTAGATGGTGCAGCGGAGGACTCAATGATGACCACAGTTCTAGACTGTCATGGTTTTAATTTATGATTATTGGTTTTATTTTTAGTCTATTTTTACTGGTTAAATTTTTAGGTTGTAATTGGACCTTCGGACTTTGGTTTGGTTTTGGGTTTTAATTATCTTTACCTCATGGATTACAACTGCTAGTAGTTGGAAACCTCAGTTTTCAAAAGAAACAAATGATTTTCGAAAACACCTGATTGTTTAAACTGTTTTATTGCAACGGCACAATTTTCAAACACCCTATCATGTGCCATCACTAGATAGGCCATAATGTCTAGGCTGAGTTTAGGGTATTACAATTCGACTATACTATAGTGGCCTGACCACATGTATTTGATCTGGCAGTTTTAACTGTAAAATACTGGTGGCACTGTCCACAGTTATCTGTTGGTGTGATCTGGTTAGACAAGTTTTGAGGGAACTTTATTTCGACGTGTAACGAAGTTGGGTAGGGTTTTTTGATAAATTTGCATTCTGATCTATTTGAAAAGTATTGCATTTGCATAAACATACATGCTTTGTTCTGCTCTATCTCGTTCTGTTCTATTCAATGTTGCTCTGCTCTATTCCATTCTATTCTGTTCTGTTTGAATTGCGTTGTTCTACTCTATTCTATTTTGCTTTGTTCTATTATACTAGCTTTGTCGAAATCTCTGCAATACTCTAGATCTGTTCTGTACTGGTTATACAATTGTTGCCAAATGCTTGCGTTACTACGGTTTATATATATTATGCTATGTTTATTTGTATTTGAGTTCGGTTATACGCGATGCTTGGTAACTCACCCCTTTGTCTTATTTTTATCTGTCAGGAAAATATCTGATTTAAGATCAGACGGTGTGCGGGAGCTCGGATTGTTTTGCACTAAGATAACTACAATTTAATCATTTGGATTTGTAATCTATTTTGGACTTATCTTTTTTTTTCTTTTTATAATCTCATTAGTATTCGCCAAGTCTAAAATGACAACGACTAAAATGAATTTATGGTTTTCAAAGTCAAAACTCTAAAAAGAAGTATGTTTTTACTAATTGGTGTAACTCATCCAGATTTGGTTTAAACTTCTAGGTCAGGTTTGGTGTGTTACATTCTACGTATTTATACTTTAAAATATATCTTGACTGAGTTTGTGTTACGAGTTAATAATTTACTAATTTAGTTGGGTAATGACTAAAATTACATTAATACTTTATAAAGTAAATTCTGTAATTTTGAAGATGCTTTTGTCTTTTTATATCTTTTATAAAAAAAATACACACATTATGAGATTTGAACCTATAATATTATAATTTTCAACACCTTTGCTTTATCATTCCAACCAAAACCTCATTTATTTTTTATGTCAATTTTTTAGAAATATATTTGTTACACAATTATGCTTTTCACCTGTGTGTCATATTTTAGTATAAAAATAGTTACAAAATATTTAAAAGATAATATATTATTTATTTTGATAATAAAATATATTCAAATATAAAAATATTTTAATGTTAAAACTATTTTAAGGATTTTACAAACTATCAGATCTTTAGCAAGCAAATTTTTTTACTATATTTGAACTTTTAAGTTTTATTTTTTTTAGAATACACTTGTGGCTTAAGGTTTGTTAGGTTTTTTCCACCGGATCAATTTTATTAAAGGAAGTGAATTTGAGTTGTGCATGGTTTTAATGCTAGTAGAAGGGGTGGGGTTTCTTCAGTTTGTGCGGGGTGCTAGGAACACGCTGGGGTGCCAACGAGGGTGCTTCTCACTGCACGCTGGGGCACTGGCTTGGGGCAAGGGCGCCCGGCTCCGCAAAGTTGTTCTTTTTAGTTCATTTTAGTTTTTAACAGTCCTCGAACTCAAATATGAAGCTCCCATAATCCCAATTCAATTATAAAACACTTTTGATTAAAAAAATATAATTAAATAAAAACTTAAATAAAAGTAAATGAGACAATCATGCAAGTAAGTTAATTTGCAATAAATCAAACAATATACTAAGCATAAGGGTTTAGAAAATATGAAATATGAGTAGTTAATATTAGACATGTCATAATATGTTTACTGCATAAAATTTTAAAAATGATAAAATTCAATGAATTTAACATTTATTATTTAATTAAAATTAAAAATTCAAATTAACAATGACAAAATTAAAATAAAAAAATAAAAATCGTATCAATAGAACTTGTACCTGATTCTAGTTTCCACTTTGCAGGCAGAGATTCTTTGTTTTCCTTTCCAAACTAAAATTTAAAGTACTGAAATACGGTTTAATTTAGTTTTTGATCAATATTCCTGCCCATCTCATATGCTTAGAACTGTTCATATCAAAAAATGATTCTTGGATATATCTATATATATATAAGTCAACTTGCATTTTTATTTCAGTGGTTTTTGTTCTGGATATGATTCTGATTTAGAAGGGCCAAAAATATCAAATATCATACAATAAATATAACATGAAAATACGAAGATATCAAAATATTTTTTATAAAATCTTGTTTATCTCTCCTCTTCTCCAATATTATAATGATTAATAAAAATACATAATATCTTTTTAAAAAATCGAACATGTGATTATTTTTTTTATCATTACAATATTAAGAAATGGGATGGGATAATAAACCATGTTTGATAAAATCTTAAAAAAATAAATTAACTAAAAATTAATATTTTTAATAATTTAATTTTTTAAACATAATCGATAACTCACAATGAAAATTACTAGATATTAAACAATCATAAATTCACTTTTTTTATTATTTTATTTCTTTTAAGATTATATTATTCTTTATCAACAATCTAAATATAATATATCAAATTAATTTTTATAATTTTTCAATTTATAAACATATATGAGACTCCACTTTATAAAGATGATATAATCGAGTTGGAAGGATTAATATTAATGTTAATCTGCATGGAAATCACTAAATATGATTAGTTCTTATCTTAAACAGTAACACCAATTGTTTTGGGAGAAAAAGTGAACATCGATTCTCCACATACAAATTTTACACACTCTAGATAAGATTTTGTGTTCCACTTAATCCTGGTTTAGGATATTATTAAAGCACACTCAACATATAAAGTTGTACACCAAATACCTTCCATTCAATCATTCATACATTATTCTCTCTATCTCCAAATAAATAATTTTGTTTACTCCCCTTTTCTCCACCTATAAATTACACCACCATGTAGATTTATTTTGAGTACACTAGAATTGGATAAATGTGTCAAAATGGGATGGAAAAGTTTAACGTTTCTTCATTTTGATAATGTGGCATCAACGTGTATAACATGTTAATAATTAATTATTTTTTTAAAATTTTAAAAAATTAAAATTAATTTTTAATATTATTATATAATTTTAATAAATTTTATTTTTAAAATAATTTTTATAATGTTCTTTGAATTTTTAAAATTTTAAAAATTTAATTGCTTACGTGGTATCCATGTGTATGCCACTTTAACAAAGTGGATAGCCTTTAACTTTTTAATCCATTTTTGAGTGATTTGATAAACAACGTAAGCTTAAGGGATAAAAGAGATGAAAAGTTAAATGGAAGGCTAAAATGAATTTTCTGTAAAGATGGAGCGCTAAACAAGCCTTCCTCATAATTTTGGGTATTCCTATTGTTAGGATCGACTCGATTTAAAAAACGAACAAGTAAAAAAACTGAATAAATTGAGAAATTAAACACACAAATTTATCGTGGAAAAACTCCTCCAAAGAGGATAAAAAAACCACGGGCAAAGATAATTTTACTATAATGGTAAAAGCACGAAGAGTACAAAAGATGGAGATAAAAACTAAACCCCGAAAACCCGAAACCAAAGAACTCTCAAAACGTAAACACAAAATTCTCTAATGTGTTATGAGTTCTAATCTCTAATGGGTGTATTTTCTAAGGTTGTAAAAGAGCCTATTTATAGGCTACATTAGCAAGTCAAATAAACTATGCTAATAAATGCTAAATATATTATACTAATAAATACTAAATCTTCTAGAGAGAAAATATATTTTTGTTTAACTTGACTTGCAAGCAATCTCTTAGAATTTGGGTCACATAACTCTAACAGTCTCCACCTTGACACGAATTCTTTCAACGCCATCTTTGCCAAAGCCCGCCACGAGCCTATCTTGAACTATGCAGGGAATTAACTGAGTTGAATTTATGCTTAGAAGATGGAAAACTTCTAGCCTTTGACTTGTGCACTGTCAAATCAAAACTAACCCGGGTCTGATTTTCACGAATACAGTGCCCTAACTTTTCAAAATCTGCATCCAAAAGAGAATCTCTCTTCAACGAAACGGTCATACCTTTTTCCCTCCTATGACCAAGTTGCCTCCGCTCCAAACGAGTTAACTTCGACTCCGTAACAGACAAGGGACGTCCGATTTCACCAGTCACTACAGAACCTTCCAGAATATAAAGACTGTCGGTTCTTTTACCTTTTAACAAAACGAGAGCTCCACGAGATACTTTAATGCCACTCGACTCGATGTTGATTCTGCATCCTTTCAAGTCTAAAATACTCAAGGAGATGAGATTCTTTCGTAAATCAGGTACCTACCTGACATCTGAAAGTATCCTAATCGTCCCATCGTGTATCGTAATTTTAATAGTACCAATACCAATTACCTTACTAGATGAATCGTTTTCCATACGCACAACTCCACCTTCAACCGAACTGTATGTGGAAAACCATTTTCTATTGGGACACATATGAAAAGAACATCCCGAATCTAGGATCCACTCAAACGTGAGCTTGGAGTTATCACTCTTTGACACTAACAAGAAATCCACCAGCTACATCTTCCTTGTTACTCTCAGCAGCTCTTTTATTTTGCAATTTATAACAAGCTGCTTTGACGTGACCTAACTTTTTACAATAGCGACACCTTTTGTCTCATTTCTTTGATGCTACCAAAATGGAAGGTTGCCTATCTAACTTGCTATCCAAACCAAACTCATTGTTGAGTTTGTCTCTACTCAACAAATGACCCTTCACATCTTCGAATGAGAGTCTGTCTCTGCCATAAATCAGGGTCTCCCTGAAAGACTTGTATGAAGGGGGTAAAGAGCACAATAATAGCATAGCCTGATCTTTATCGTCAATCTGAACCTCAATGTTCTTTAAATCATTTAAAAGAGTAATGAATTGACTGATGTAATCTCTAAGAAGCTCACCTTCATTCATCCGAAACGTAAATAGAGTTGTTTCAACACTAAACGGTTAGCCAGATCCTTAGTCGTATAAAGAGTTTCTAACCTTTTCCATAATACGGATGAGGTATTCTCCATCAATACCTCCTACAATACTGTATTCGCAAGGCACAACTGGATTGCAGACAAGGCCTTTTCATCAAGGTCTTCCCATTCTGTTTGATTTAGATTCTCATGCTTTTTCCCAGTAACAACCTTTTTCAAGCCTGTTTGAACTAGAATTGCCATCATCCGAACTTGCATAGATTGAAATTTGTCTCACCATCGAACTTCTCAATTTCAAACCTTGTTGCTGCCATCTTTGAATGGGCTGATCTATAAAAAAATTGAACTAACTCTGATACCACTTGTTAAGATCAACCCGATTTAAGCAATGAACAAGTACAAAAAAACAGAATAAATTGAGAAATTGAACACACAAATTTATCGTGGAAACTCCTCCAACGAGGATAAAAAAATCACAGGCAAAGATAATTTTACTATAATGGCTGTAACACCCCTCGCCCATATCCGACGCTGAGATAGGGTTCGAGGTGTTACCTGACTTAAACTCAACCAATCACACAAAAATTAGGCCGTAAAATTTTGATCAATTTAAAATTTTCATTTCACATACATTTTGTCCCTTAAACGGGCTCACGAGGCCCAAAACATGCATTAGAGACGGTTCGGGACTAAACCAAGAACTTAAGAAAAACTTAAAAAAATTTCATGCTTTAAGGCTCCACACGCTCGTATGGATACAGACCGTGTAGTCACACATGCCCGTGTGGCTTGGGACACACTCGTGCCCTTAGCCCGTGTGCAACATTGACTTTAAAACACGGCCATGTCACACGCCCATGGGGGCAGACCATGTGTCACACACGGTTTAGACACACGCCCGTGTGCCTACCCGTGTAGACAATTATAAGGCTATTTTCCAAGCCATTTGTCACCCTCAAAACATATCCACACATACTTATCCAATAATATAAAACATGTCATATATGAGCTCTTAAACATCTGCAAACATGTTATGTTCATGTCAATTTCTTATGCAATAAATATCATAAAATTTACTCACATCATTACCACATACTTGTCATAACTACCATTCTGTCAAAAACCTCATGTCCATCACTAGGCATGCATAATCATATCCACAAACCATTCATGAGGCATTATTAACTATTTACCACTCACTTAATCTTGCATCAGTTACTAACTCATCAATGAATCTCAATTTAATCTCTAGGCATACATGTTGTAAGCCACATCACAAGAGATAATAACATACATGCATAAGAATAATCGTATAGGCCCATAACGTCATTAGCCGACATAGGCCCATTCACATGATTATATACTACCTTAAGAACAAGGCAATGCCTTTGGCTATATCATAATATCACATACTCAACATTAAAACCCTATACATTCCATAGACTCAAAACACTAGGATTTACTTACGCCAATAGCGTTAACTCGACAGTGTGATAATATCTCTGACGGCCTTCAACCCGAGCTAACCTGGCAACCCTAGGGAACATGGGAAAGAAAGGGGGGTAAGCTTTACACTTAGTAAGTTCATATGAAAACAATAAGCAATTCATTAACATGTTTTGTCAATGTTTACAACATATTCTCAAATTCACAACAAGTTGTCTTCCTGAGTAACAGTCACTAAATAATTTATATCTGGAGCTACGAAACTCCAAATTAAGTTCCGTTAATTTTTCTTGAAACTAGACTCATGTACATTTATATTATAAAATTTCTAGAATTTTTGTTTTAGCCAATTAGTACAGTTTATACCTTAGAGTTACCCCTGATTCACTATTTGACAGTTCAGACCCTTCTACACTAAAGTTCAATTATCTCATACCACAGGACTCGGAAAATGTTCTCGTCTATTTCTCTTGAAACTAGACTCATTAAAGATTCTAAAAATATAAATCATAACTCATGAAATTTTTTGTACAATTTATAATGATTTTCTCAATTCAAAATAAGGGATTTTGAAGTCATTCTAACTTTGTCCCACGCAACTTCAAATATCTCATTATAAGAAATTCTTTTGCTTACATAGTTTCTTTTATAAGAAACTAGACTCAATAAAATTTATTTACATATTTTATTAAGCTTCTAAATAATTTTCCACTATTTTTAGTGTATTTTTAAAATTACACTACTGCAGTAACTCAAATCTGTCAAGGCTAAGTTACTCATTCATGATCATTGTTCACAAATTTAATACAACATCATTTCATCCATCATGGTAAGAACACATATTTATGCATCATAGATCATCACATACCAAGTCATTCTCATAGGCTTAGTGTACATACCTGTACAACTCGTAACATAACTCAAGTGCATACTCGCCAATGACTTACCTTATTGGGACCATCATCAACTCTTTCCTCGGATTACCCGTTGAACACTTGGAATACTAATTGAATACTCGGAAAAACCTTTGCACATAAGTGCCTCAACTGTAACTAAAGCTACCTCATATCTTATGAAATTTAAATGCTCACTCTCGAGCTAGTCATCTAGACTCATAATTCCTAATGACATGTCACTCGTATCCTATTTTATTCCTAAGGTTCAAACGAGATTTTTCCTCACTTATCAAGGCTTTGTCTCATCATATTTATATTAATCACATACACATTAATATTTGTACAATTCATGTGATGGTAACATTTAAATACATGTATAGCATGGTATTATTTACATACGAACTTACCTCGATACCACAAAGGTGAAAAAGATGTAATTGTCCAAAAATTGATTTTCCTCGTTCTAGGCCCAAATCGCATTTTTCAACATCTAAAACATCACATTTAGCTAATTAAACAATGTACTGATCAAATTAGTCCATTGACACACTTTGGCAAAATTTACAATTTTACCCTCTATTTTGCCAAAATTACCAAATTGCCCCTAGGCTCGTAAAATGATTTTTATTCAATTTCTTTACTCTTTAAGACTAGATGAATCATTTTCATAACTATAGCAACTCACAATATCAACTATTTCATACACTTACACTTATTATACTACTTTGCAAAATATCCCCTTTTTATGAGTTTTTATGCAATCTTACTTCACAAAAAATGTTTATAACACTACCAAGATTCATTTTCTTCCATAAAAACTCAGCCAACAACACATATGCTTTCATGGAAAAACCCTATACTCTTAATCATTTTGCAAAATAGTCCCCTCTTATGAAAGCTCATGCTTTAGGGGTTCTAAAAAATGTAAAAATCTTCAAGAAAAAGCATTAAAATCACTTACTTTCAAGGAAGTTTCTTTGCTGAAAGTTCAAAGCTTTAAAAACCTTTTATTTTCTGGTATTTTCGGTCAAAGAAGAAGGAAGAAAATGAAAATTTTGAAGCTAAGTCCTTAGGGTACCATTTTATCACCTAATATGACATCATCTTACCAAATACATTGACCATTTGAAATTTCTTGTCCCATGGCCGGCCAAGCCATATTTAGGGGTCTAATTTCACTTTAAAGGCCCTCTATTTTAATGCTCTAGCTATTAGACACATTTGGGTACTAAAATATAACTTTTACCTTTTACGCGATTTAGTTCTTTTTCAAAATTGGACTAGAAATCGCTAAAATTAATATACCAAAATTTTCATGCACCTTTATAAACATGTTATATCACATAAAATAATATCAAAATAATTTTATCCGGCCTCAAAATAGTGGTTCCGAAACCACTGTTCCGACTAGGCCCAAAATTGGGCTGTTACAATTCTCCCCCCTTGGGGATTTTCGTCTCCGAAAATCTTACAAGAAAAAGTTGCTTTCAACTTTCACAAGTTACTACCACTCTTTTCTCAAGATTACAAATCAACTCAGTCTCATACTCAGGATTTCTTGTAGCCTTTCTATAGTTGCGGTATAAACCTCGACTTAATTTGAAACACTAGAGGCTGACATTCCAGGAACTATAAACTCAAAAACATACGATTCAGTTACATCTGTCAAATAACATATTTGTACATACCATAACCATGCGGACTTTCATCATCAATCTATCACAATTCAACTTGCATACCTCATTTTTCTCGGGGATGAGTGATATCCCAATACGAAATTCATAATAACCTCTTTCTCATTTTCTTTCCACTTTCATCAGTGACAGTAATAATCGTGAATACATTCAATATTTGGCTTTACTCGGTAGACAATTCAACATCCTTTGGTAAAATAGATAAGATACTATTGTGAACTCTGTACTCAATTTTTTGCGTAACCCGGAGTTTCTCGGTACTCATATCTTACTCGAAAATAATAATAACAGAAATAAAAAATCAGGTCCTCTCTGAAATTCCAAATTGAAAGTCAAATCATGCTGTACTAGTTTAATTTACCACTTATAGCCACATTTCTATACTCTGGTCATCAACTGTTTAGAAGCTTTACTAACATGAATCAAATGATTTCAACTTCATAGATGTAGTCTCTTTATTAATCAAGACAACTATACTTATAACCACATCACTTGAATAAGAAAAATCCAACTAATATATTTCCATATCATACTTTCAAGAATACAATTCCTTCATTTTCGACTACACATTTACTTACCAATGAATGTGCAACATTATTCCTGGGCTAGAGAATAAACTTAGATGTACATAACTCAGATTAAATAACTCAGATTTACTTTTACAGAATAACCATTCTTTACCCTAAGAATTTGAAAGAAATCTCGACACTAAAAACCCCGCTCTTCTATAGTCGAGCAAGAAGCATAATTATAACAGATTCTAATATCGCAAGTCAAAGATTACTCGTAAAGATAAGCCAAGCTCGATAATTCTCGAAACAAGAACGATAGAAAAACCAATATAAGAAATTCCAAGATATAAGACTATACCAGAAATCTGACAACATAATCCAGAAGAAAATAATGAGGAAAATCTGAAAAATCCCTTAGAGAAAACCATAAGGAAACTACCATCCATACACTTTGGAATTCCATCATAACAGGGAGAATATATTTCCATATATATATAAAATCATAATCAATAGAAACATCAGAATGATCTCACCTGAATTTTCATCTTTGACTTCTTTCTAGCATATCAGAAAAGAATTCCAAAATATAATGAATGTTGATCATAACCAACCGGATTAACAAAACTTCCAGTCTAATATCACAATTGCTAACAATCTCATACAATAAAATTTTCACTAGGAATGGACAACCATACATGTTCCCAAGGATAGAGGAAAATACAGAATACTCAAAAGAGAGAGGTAGCTAAAATTTTACTTAATTGAATCCATTATACACAGACATCTTTGCAAAATTCGACCTCATTCCCCTGATTAATCCTGTCCTCACTAATCCCATAATATTCTATTATTGCACTCTTTAGTTCACATTTGCAAACTCATGCAACTTATCTCTCGTGAATTTCGTCATACAACTCTATTCTAGTAAGGGGGTGAAGATTGTAAAGCCTTGAACTTCTCGAATCTTACAGAAATACACATTTAACAGCATCACAGCATCATGCACATCTGATTCAAACATTTCAAATTTCTAACTTGTTATAAACACACTTTCACATATCGTAGTAACACATGCAACTTTATTACACATGAATACTAGCCAAACATCAATGAATTTATCACAATACAATTTTTCATTTCCTTTACTCGAACTATCATTAATGTCTTATCAAGTTCTTACATTTAGTCTTAATCACTTGGCAGCATTTATCAAATTGGAGAACGTCTTACGGTTTTGAGTACATCGCTTACTTGATGCCATAGTCCAACTATAGTCTTATACTAGCTCTCGTCCATCTGCGTCAATGTTGTGTCCCAGACAGGTCTTACGCTGACACATGTAACCGTGCCAATGTATGTCCCAAACATGTCTTACACTAGGACATCTCATAGCCGACGCATGTCCTAGACATGTCTGACATTGGCTAACATCTCGAGGCCGATGCATGTCTTAAACATGTCTTACACTAGCACTCGTCTCAATGCCGATGCCATGCCTCAGACATGGTCTTACACTGGCTCTCATTATGTGGCCGATGCATGTCTCAGACATGTCTAACAATGGCAAACATATCTCATGTATTGCCATAGTCCAACCATGGTCTTTTCCATCAATTCATTAGTGAACGATTGTACTCATTCCCTGCGTTCCACCCAATTTGATCTTTCATTACAACTTTCATGCTATTGTGACATTTATGATTCTGTAACTAAGATTATAAAGCTTAACATTACGGCATCTTAACTTCATTAATCTAGATATAAATGTCAACCTCATGTATATACTGATTATTAATCATGCAATAAAAGCATTCATACATACATTCTGTCATTTCAAGCATTTTTTTTATAAACACTTGGCCAATCAAGTTGGACATTTAACATCGTATGAATACTAACATGCATAAAAGAGCTTTTCACAACTTAACTTTGTTTTATTCCACTATTTCATATTCTTTAACTTAAGAGTATCACATAATGAATACTAGTTCATGTAAAAATTATGAATTTCTTTTCATACCTTTCCCATTTTCAGCATATCACAAGCATGATTCAATAATCTCAACTTTACTCTTATCTCTATCAAGATTTGTTCGGTTGGAACTCATTCCTGTCTTAACCAACAGTTTTGTTAGTGCCGGGAGATATCACACTATCACGAGTAATACTATGACATGTATAGCTAGACTCTCTTATGCTAGGTTAGTCCCAGAATCGACTAAACCATGCTCTGATACCACTAAATGTAACACCTCTCGCCCGTATCTGACGCTGAGACAGGGTTCGAGGTGTTACCTGACTTAAACTCAACCAATCACACAAAAATCGGGCCGTAAAATTTTGATCAATTTAAAACTTTTCATTTCACATACATTTTGTCCCTTAAACGGGCTCACGAGGCACAAAACATGCATTAGAGGCTGTTCGGGTCTAAATCGAGAACTTAAGAAAAACTTAAAAAATTTTCATACTTTAAGGCTTCACATGCCCGTGTGGATACAGACCGTGTAGTCACACACACCCGTGTGGCTTGGGACACGCCCATGCCCTTAGCTCTTGTGCAACATTGACTTTAAAACACAGCCATGGAACACACCCATGTGGGCAGACCGTGTGTCACACACGGTCTAGACACACGCCCGTGTGTCTACCCGTGTAGACAATTACAAGGCTGTTTTCCAAGCCATTTGTCGCCCTCACAACATATGCACACATACTTATCCAATAATATATAACATGGCATATATGAGCTCTTAAACATCTACAAACATGTTATGTTCATGTCAATTTCTTATGCAATAAATATCACAGAATTTACTCACATCGTTACCACATACTTGTCATAACTACCATTCTATCAAAAACCTCATGTCCATCATTAGGCATGCATAATCATATCCACAAACCATTCATGAGGCATTGTTAACTATTTACCAATCACTTAATCTTGCATAAGTTACTAACTCATCAATGAATCTCAATTTAATCTCTAGGCATACATGTTGTAAGCCACATCACAAGAGATAATAACATACATGCATAAGAATAATCGTATAGGCCCATAACGTCATTAGCCGACATAGGCCCATTCACATGACTATATACTACCTCAAGAACAAGCCAATGCCTTTGGCTATATCATAATATCACATACTCAACATTAAAACCCTATACATGCCATAGACTCAAAACACTAGGATTTACTTACGCCGATAGCGTTAACTCGATAGTGTGACAACCCTAGGGAACATGAGAAAGAATGGGGGGTAAGCTTTATGCTTAGTAAGTTCATATGAACACAGTAAGCAATTCATTAACATGTTTTATCAATGTTTACAACATATTCTCAAATTCACGACAATCTATCTTCCTGCGCAATAGTCACTAAATTATTTATATCTGGAGCTACGAAACTTAAAAGTAAGTTCTGTTAATTTTCCTTGAAACTAGACTCATGTACTTTTATACCATAAAATTTATAGAATTTTTGGTTTAGCCAATTAGTACATTTTATTCCTCAAAGTTACCCACAATTCACTGTCTGACAGTTTAGACCTTTCTGCACTAAAGTTTAATTATCTCATAGCACAGGATCGAATAATGTTCTCGTCTATTTCTATTGAAACTAGACTCATTAAGGATTCTAAGCATATAAATCATAGCTCATAATTTTTTTTTAAAATTTATAATGATTTTCTCAATTCAGAACAAGATATTTCGAAGTCATTCTAACTCTATCCCACACAGCTTCAAATATCTCATTATAGGAAATTCTTTTTCTTACACAGATTCTTTTATAAGAAACTAGACTCAATAAGATTTATTTCCATATTTTATTAAGCTTATAAATAATTTTCCTCTATTTTTAGTGTATTTTCAAAATTACACTAGTGCAATAACTCAGATCTGTCAAGGCTAAGTTACTCATTCATGATCATTGTTCACAAATTTAATACAACATCATTTCATCCATCATGATAAGAACACATATTTATGCATCATAGATCATCACATACCAAGGCATTCTCATAGGCTTAGTGTACATACTTGCACAACTCGTAACATAACTCAAGTGCATACTCACCAATGACTTACCTCATTAGGACCATCATCAACTCTTTCCTCGGATTACCCGTTGAACACTTGGAATACTAATTGGATACTCGAAAAAACCTTTGCACATAAGTGCCTCAACTGTAGCTAAAGCTACCTCATATCTCATGAAATTTAAATGCTCACTCTCGAGCTAGTCATCTAGACTCATAATTCCTAGTGACATGTCACTCGTATCCTATTTTATTCTTAAGGTTCAAACAGAATTTTTCCTCGCTTATCAAGGCTTTGTCTCATCATATTTATATTAATCACATACACATTAATATTTGTACAATTCATGTGATGATAACATTTAAATACATGTATAGCATGGTATTATTTGCATATAAACTTACCTCGATACCACAAAGGTGAAAAAGAAGTAATCGTCCATAAATTGATTTTCCCCGTTCTAGGCCCAAATCGCATTTTTCAACATCTAAAACATCACATTTAGCTAATTAAACAATGTGCTGATCAAATTAGTCCATTGACACACTTTGGCAAAATTTACAATTTTACCCTCTATTTTGCCAAAATTACCAAATTGCCCCTAGGCTCGTAAAATGATTTTTATTCAATTTCTTTACTCTTTAATACTAGATGAACCATTTTCATAACTATAGCAACTCACAATATCAACTATTTCATACACTTACACTTATTATACTACTTTGCAAAATATCCCCTTTTTAGGAGTTTTTATGCAATCTTACTTCACAAAAAATGTTTATAACACTACCAAGATTCATTTTCTTCCATAAAAACTCAGCAAACAACACATATGCTTTCATGGAAAAACCCTATACTCTTAATCATTTTGCAAAATAGTCCCCTCTTATGAAAGCTCATGCTTTAGGGGTTCCAAAAAATGTAAAAATCTTCAAGAAAAAGCATTAAAATACTTACTTTCAAGGGAGTTTCTTTGCTGAAAGTTCAAAGCTTCAAAACCCTTTCCTTTTCTGGTATTTTCGGTCAAAGAAGAAGGAAGAAAATGAAAAATTTGAAGCTAAGTCCTTAGTGTACCATTTTATCACCTAATATGACATCACCTTACCAAATGCATTGACCATTTGAAATTTCTTGTCCCATGGCCGGCCAAGCCATATTTAGGGGTCTAATATCACTTTAAAGGCCCCCAATTTTAATACTCTAGCTATTAGACACATTTGGGTACTAAAATATAACTTTTACCTTTTATGCGATTTAGTCCTTTTTTGAAATTGGACTAGAAATCGATAAAATTAATATACCAAAAATTTCATGCACCTTTATAAACATGTTATATCACATAAAATAATATCAAAATAATTTTCTCCGACCTCAGAATAGTGGTTCCAAAATCACTGTTCCTACTAGGCCCAAAATCGGGCTGTTACAATGGCAAAAGAACGAAGTGTACAAAAGATGGAGATAAAAACTAAACCCCGAAAACTCGAAAATAAAGAGACCTCAAAATGTAAACACAAAATTCTCTAAATGTGTTATGAGTTCTAATCTCTAATGGCTGTATTTTCTAAGGTTGTAAAAGAGCCTATTTATAGGCTAAATTAGCAAGTCAAATAAACTATGCTAATAAATGCTAAATATATTATACTAATAAATACTAAATCTTCTAAAAAGAAAATATATTTTTGTTTAACTTGACTTGTAAGCAATCTCTTAGAATTTGGATCACACAACTCTAACACTTATTTTTTGGTACTTCCTCGTAATTTTGGCTATTCTTATTTTTTGTATTCTCTCATAAGTTTTGGTACACTATTATCTTTTTTTCGATATTCCCTCGTAATTAACTTTAATTATAATTAAATAAAGTTATCAATATTTACTTATAAATTCTCTAAATACTTTATTATTTTGCTCATTGATGAGGTGACTTAATGTGGTTCATTGATGGTGCTTACAAATTATACATAAACGATCCATCAAATACTGTTTCATTATATTATATATAATGATAATTTTTAAAGATTAGAAAAATTAAATAAATGAAACAAATTTAATAAGATCAACTAATTTTTGGTATTCTCCCAAAATATTTTTTAATTCCTATTTTTTTTTTTTGGTATTCCCTTATAATTTTTTGGTACTATTTCATATCTATTTTTTATTCCCTCATATTTTTGGCATCTCCTCATAATTTTTTGTACTCCCTCGTATTTTAGGTACACCCTTGATATCCCCTTATATTTTTTAGTATTTCTCATTATTTTTTTATATTCCCTCATATTTTTTTATTTTATCCTCATAATTTTTTATATAATTTCAAAATGAGGATTTGAAATGAGATATAATTGTGGTGTTAAAGAATTTATTATTTTTTGCATATTAAGAAAATTTAATGGAATTTTGGAGACAGAAAAAATTAATAACTTTTAAAATGTTATTTTTTTCATTCTAATATTTGGTACGATATTGGTTGATCTTATAAAATATGTTTTATTTATTTATTTTTACTATTTTTAAGTTTATCCTTTTGTATAATGTTTTTAATACCGAATATCAGTATGCAAAATTAATAATTTTAAAATTACCAATTTCTTTTCCAACAAAATCGCATTAAAATTTATTAATAAGTAAAATAATATTTTTTCACTAAAAAATATTTCTAATCATTTTGAAAGCATACTAGAAAACATAAAGGATTACCAAAAATATAAGCTGATCTTATAATTTTTTTATTTACTTAATTTTCAATTTTTTAAAAAAAATTATTAGTATATAGTATAACAAATTTTATAAGTATGCAAAAATAAATTTTTTATACCAAAAATTTAACTTTTCATGTTAAAATTTAATTTTGGAAGTATATCCAAAAAAAATTGAGGGTATACCAAATATTACAAGAGAATATAAAAAATAATGATAAATTACTAATAATTATAAAGGAGCTCCAAAAATTTTAAAAAAATACAAAAAATTACGAGAAAATACCAAAAAATATAAAAAAATAACAAAAATTATGAGGGAATAAACAAATTAATCGAATTACCCAATAAAAATTAGGCTTTATAAAAAAAGCTTATGGAAGCTAAGTCTAATGGATGAGTCCGTTTGTAATATAGTAAAAGCAATTTTCAAAGACGAACAACTAGATCCTAACCTTTGGGTTTAATATCTAAAAGTTTTGAATTATAAATCTTTCACTCACATTCGAGCAAAGATCCTTGTGAATAGATTGAAGTGGATCATGCAGCATGTTTTTGCTCCCAATCAAGTCAATTTTGTAGTATGAACAAGTATCACTAATATTATTGCATAAAAGGTTATACATCTTATGATAACACGTATTAGTAAGAAAGGTTAGATGGATATTAAAGTGAATCCTCGATAAGATATATGATCGTGTTCGATGGGATTTTTGGAGGACTCAGTTTTTGGATCGGATCATTTGTCTCAAAATCTCGTCAATGTTATTATGCCTTGTGCTTTATCGAATTCGTTGCAATCATTATGGAATGGAAGTGTTACAGAAAAGTTTAAAGTAGATTCGATAGGGTGATCTTTTATCATTATATTTATCTATTATTGGGATGCAGATCATGTTGGGCTATAGCATTAATAAAGAAGCAGTATTGGAGAAGCAACGGAAACTTGTTTTTCTATCAAGGGATGGTCCTCCTTTATCACATTTTTTCATCATCGATGATTAATGCTCCAAAGACACAAATTTTCTATCAAGTTGATGTGTGGAAGTATAAAGGAGTGTCCCTTAATAGCAGAGTTCTTGGGAACCCATGGACAAATCCTGGTTAGTCGTGTGGAAGTATAAAGGAACGGATAGAGTTGGACAATTTTTTGTGGGTTGTATGCAAGGACTAATTGTTAAGGAATAGTGAAAGGCATAAGAGGGGATTGACGGAAGATTCATCTTGTTCAAATATGGGAGTCAACAATAAACTATAGGTCATGTATTGAGAGACTGCCAATCTGCAAGTGTAGCATGGAAAAAGCTCATTCCAACTCTTCCCCAAAACAAGCTTTTCTTGGCTAATTGAGAACTCGTTGAATACACTCTAATTTGGACTCGAGATGGCACTCCCAAATGGATTTACTAATAGAACAGCAACAAAGAAACTTGAAAAATAATTAAGCAAAAATAAAATTAAAAAAAATACCAAATGCATCATCACATCTAAAAAGAAACTATTTTTGGAAAGACCCTTCCGTGAATATTCTATCTAATGTTGAAGTCTCTTTATCCCACATCTAGGGTGAATTCTCTCACCCAATCAACATTTCCAACTAAATACAGTAAACACTCGCTATAATTAGCATTCAATAAGTGTTGTTCCCAATAAGCTAATTGAAACCTGGAGCTTCCTTTGTGTGCATAGTTTTGTTTTGACTTCCTTGAAATGTGAGAAGATAATTGTGTTACCCTTTATTAGAACAATCCCCCTTTGTGCCTCGCCATCATTTTGTTTAAAATGTCTTCTGAAAGTTTGGACTTCAATGCTTTCCTAGTTTCACCTTTTACAAACATTTACCCTATGTTTTATTACTTATTTATAATATAAATACAAATAAGAAAAATTATCAATGCTAGAAACAGTAAAAACTTTTCCACTTGTTAACAACCTATTGCTAGTAATGTTGTAACAAGCATATAGCAATCGTTTAAATCAGCGCTTATTATTTCCTTAAAAGTAACTTTTATTCATTGAGCAATGACCCTTTCATCTGGCACTGTCGAATCTTTAAGGCTCACTTTCATCCCTATTTGACAAGTGGGTCCTACAATTAAATTTTATTATGTTTTTGCACTTGAGGGCCAATCTCCTTCTGGTCCGAGAAAGCCTTTATATGTTGCAGTTACCTTTTCAGAGGCCTACGCTCTTTTTACCCGTTCACCCGGCACCGCCTGATCTTTAAAGTCGACTTTCATCCTTGCTTGACAAGTGGGTCTTGCAATCAAACTCCCTTATGCCTTTGCACTTGATGGCTAATCTCTGTCTAGCCTGAAGAAACCTTTGCACCTTACAATTATCTTTAAGAGGCCAACTTTCATCCCTAATTGACAAATAGATCTTAAAATCAAACTCCCTTTTGCCTTTGCCCTTCGGGGCCAAACTTCGTCTGCCCCTAAAAAACCTTTGCACGTTGCTTGCGATTACCTTTTATGAGGCCTACGCACTTCTTACCCTGAAAAACAGGGGGATTGGCCTACAAGAAGCCGCGTGGATTAATTTGGTAAACAGTGGATATATTTGGAAAGCCGAAACACACTTTATATAAATTATTTAAAAATGCATACAATACAAATTATTAACTTATCAAGTTTTATATAAACATGAAAAATTACAACATGACACGACAACTTGTCCTGCCTATTTACAAGTGTAATATGCAAGTTTGATGTAAAATTTTTGGTTATATTCAACTTGATAAATTTTTTAAAAAAAAAAATTGACTTCACCTAACTTTTGATTGAAATATGTTTGCGTAAGGCACATCTGAACATGAGTATGAATATACCCATACAAAAACATACTCATTTAATACTCACATACGACTTCGACAGCCCTGAGTAACAAGATTTTACACCTACAGCTATCTTCACTCCAAGAAGAGAGGCATAGCTCCCAGATTGTTTCTTTACATATGAAATCTGTACATTCATTTCTAATGATCAATGAAATAAGGTTCAATTTGTCAACATCTAATATAGATCATATACCAAAAGGTTTTCGAAATTCAGCACCTGTCATTCATTTCCACCACCAAAACTGACGAAACAAATACATCTTCCTCATCCGAACATTATATGTCATGAATGCCCTAGCTTTGATAGGGTCGGCATTCAAATACTCGAATGCATACATCTGTTTAGCTTCTTCCAGACCATCAATCTCCAAAACAGCCTGTAGCAATTCAGAGGGATTGATTGTAGTTTTACTTTGATCCATTGCATCAGCCAGCCGCCGAATGCTGGATGCCACTGCCAACATTGCCTCCTGAAGAGCATCCGACTCACGAGGCCGCTTTGGGAGTTGTCGCAGTGGTTCCATTACAGGAGGATCTTGACTACCTTCATGTAAATACTCTGGTTGCCCAGAATATGACTCAGTCCCATCTGTATCACTTAAATCATCTGAGCTTGGCGATACAAAAGAAGCAGAATCCTCTTCAAAATTCTTGTATCCCATTGGATGACTTCCGTCCTTCATCTTAGCCCAACGACTCGGGGCTTGATAATTTCCGCAAACAATCTTTAGCTCATCATACATCTCAATCTGCTTTCCACGAAATCCTTTTGCATCGGGATGTGCCTGTTCAATACATTCGTACATGTGAAGTAACATAAAGGAGTATGTACAAAAAAAAAAAATCAAGGAAAAAATGCAGAACATGCTGACCACTACATATCTTTTCCATAGATCTTCACTGTCACATTCGATCATCTTTGTATTTGGATTCCACCTAAATCCATCTTGACTTAGCATATCCCTCATTACCTTGTACCTTTTCTTAATTGTCTTAAGGCGATTAATGACTTTTTGATTGTTCAAGTTCAAATTAAAACGAGAATTCACAGCAATACAAGCAGCAGTATATGCATTTTCATTAAAGCATTTGTCAATTTTATTCCCATTTTTAGCCTGAACTGCCAGAGCTTCAATTAGACACTTGTCCATTGCAATTGACCAGACTACATTTCTTCCTTTGTGCTTCATCTCCCTTCTCTGTGCCTGCAGGTCATGGTGGTTCATTCCTAAACCAGTACGAGGAAAAAGGAATGGCTGTGTCATGATACAGTGCAAGAGAAAGCATTGCTCAACAGATATTAAATAGAGGTCCAAAAAACAAAAACAAAGAAAGAAAAGGTAAGATGATCAGAACACATTTTGACTCCAGTCAGACAACAAGGTAAGAAAAGAGTCGCATTGCATTCCGATCATATAAATATATAAAACAGCAATAACCTGAACTGATGGCACAATGTTGTATCAATAAACATTACTTTGTCAAACAACAACTGAAATGAAGTCCCAAAAAAGCAACTTCAATAAAAAACCTATAGGCTATGCCTCATGCAACCCCCTCATTTCCCCCTTCATTGGCCTGCAATTGAGAGTGTAAAACAATAACTGAAATGAAGTCCCAAAAAATCAACTTCAATAAAAAACCTATAGGCTATGCCTCATGCAAACCCCCCCCCCCCAAAATTTCTCCCTTCCTTGGCCTGCAATTGAGATTGCCCTAAGTACCAGACATTTTAATGGAGCATTCGCAGCTATCATATAAAAAATAATATTTAAATGGGACTTAGTCTATGAAATGTCTACACTGGAAATTTTATCTCTATATTATGAAATTATTTACTTGACCTCGTATCTGTTCAGTTTCATTAGGCACGTGTCAGTTGATATGCTCTCGACTTTTCATATGTTACTCTAGTTTCTTGCAAGTTCCAGAGTACATAACAGAGCGGGTAATTTTATTATGTTTTGTTGAACAAAAAGGCAAATTGACAGTCACACAGAAGCACTCAATTGCGAAGTAAATGTAAAAAAATTCATACAAGGAAAGACATAGCCAAAGAAGGGTCATCGGTATCATCTGACATTAACCATTTTGCATCTCATCTCAGCCCATTATGGCATACAATTATGCGTCTTCTAAGTTCTAATGAAAGATTCAAAATTCAAAAGTCAAATACTGAACTTTATGGCTCCGTATACCTTATACTCAGAAAAACTCACAGTTAAACCCTATTCGTATAACCATAAATGCAACCATTCTAACAGGACTTGTAATCCGAAAAACATGATAGAAGCACATGCAAGTGCACAAAACCATTCCAACCTAACAGCAAAGAATGATGCTTTTGAGTTTTAAAATACCAGGACAGTAAACCGTGGGCAACTTAGGATCAAACAATTAGGATGAGCAGTGTCATTCTGTACAAATTGGATGCTTAAAGCATTGGAAACTAGGACAAAACAGAAACTTGCTTCCTATCATAGATATGAACCCTATCATTAATCATTCAGTAAATGGAAGCAAAGAGTTTTAAAATTATACTCATACAAAATAAACAGATTCCTTTTTATGATAACCAAAACCAAACAATAAAAACCTATTCAATCATACTTCTTAAAAGAGATAAGGTTTGGCTGGATTTTCTCCCAACATAGATATGAGCACCATCCATGGATGCAAAGAATTGCTTCTTTGCTTAATTCTAGCATTCATACAAGTAAACAGACTTGTTCTTACTACAATCGAAGATAAGAGAAAGCCTATTCAACTATGCTTATTAAAAAGATAATATTCGGCTCGATTTTGCCCATTCAAATCCAATAAACTGAAAGACCTTAAAATGCCATCAATGAAGCCCAAAGTACTCCCTTGACCACTGCTTGTAATTTTAAATTGAGTTGTCATAATTATATCTCAGTGTTTATATAGACATTAACATCTGAGCAACTAAATGCTTCCAAATAATGCAATTATAACCAGTTTATAATGGCTGATTTAATAGAAAACAGATGTACAATTGAATCCGAATATCGAAACATATAAGAACATTAACAACTTCTTGATCTTTCCTGGCATTCACCATCGATGATATTGGCATGGCTAAACCTCATACTAACAAGCTCAATACCTAACTTTCACACAAACACAAGCATTCAAAAACCAACCTTTTGGCATTGATTTGAGCTCACCAAGTCCTAAATTACTCTAAAAGAGTCTACACTAAGAGTGGCCAAATTTTACCTTCTTTACTAAAATTCATCAAATTAAAACATAACCATTGCTCCCCTCATTGCAAGTAAGCGATCAACAAGTTGAAAGACAGAAAATATCCACCAAAAAACTTGAGGAAAATCCAATAGTTTACACTTCATATAACAATCAAGCAAATAAAGAAAAAGTATTTAGATTGAGGGAGAAAGGAAATAAACCTGGGAATCGTGATAATAAACAGTAGAGAAAAGACAGTGACAATCTCTCGCCGGTGAGAAGCCTGATCTGATCGGCGGGAGAGACGAAAAACGACGACGCTAGGGAGATGCTAAACGAGATAGGTAGATGTGACCGTGCATTTGGGAAGCTTATTATGTGTTAGGGTATTCCTTTTGAACTTTTTGCTAATATGTTTGTTTTTTTATTATTTCTCGAGAAAAAAATAAAAGGGAACAGAGTCAAAAAATTTTCTCGAGGGGAGGCAACTTTCTCGAATACCAAACGCGTGTAGAGGGAAGTCCTCTGTTTTTTGTTTTTTTGTTTTTTGCTAAACTGAACTACAGTCTTCTCATAAGAATGTGAAGGTCCTTTCACAATCTTCCACGTCATCCCAAACCCGGTCTCTTTCTTCCTTTGTAGGAAACATAGAAAATTTGGCCAATGATGCCTACAACTATGAGAACAAATATATTATCAATTCTTGGATTTTAAATAATGGATTTACCACTTGTTTACTTAAATAAAACTTTTAACTTCTAAACTTTTTTTATCGTTTAAATAAGAATATAAAAATGCAGAATTTTAATTTTCATTAATCTTCTTCAATTTTTCTTTTTCATTTAAAATTAAATTTTAGATAAAATTAAATACATAAAGAAAGCACATCAATGTTCCTTTTTAATTGAACTGATTAGGTTATCGATTTTTAATTTAATTGATTAAATTTTAATTAAATAAATTACTAAAAATGAAAATTTTGATTCAATCAGCTTATGCTAATTTGTAAATCAATTAATTCAACCTCATTTTCCAAATTGATTTTTTTTAACACATAAGCTTTGTTTTCTTTTCAAATCTATACTCCATTTTAATTTTCAATTTTTTATCCTTATTTAAATAAATAATAAAAAGAAAAAAAAGGTTATTCCATATTTTAATTTAATGAGACAAGATAAATGATAAATCTATGGTTTAAAAATATTCTTTTTTTTATTCAAGAATTGATAAAATTTTAGTTCTTATTATAAAAATTCTCACTAAAATTGTCGCCTATGTATGATATAATTTAATTATGATATGAGCAGCTTGGTCCAATTCAAAGGTCATAATAGAGATGGGATTAGTTTCCCTCAAGGCCTAATCACGATATCTAAATTCAATTACAACTTGAATTAGATCCTTCTTCCGTTTCCTTTGTTCATTCCGTATCATTTGATATCAAGTTCGGCATTTTAGGTGGTCTTTGTGTTCTTATAAACTAATTTTCAACGAACAATCTCAAAATAGTTTTTTTTTCCTTTTATCTATAAGTTTTCAGGAAAAAATATTTTTCAATGGGTAAACTTTTTTCAAACGATCTGAAATTTTACATAATATTTCTTGACACTATTTTAGACTATACAAAAATATTTTCCACAAAAAAAAAGTGATCAAAAAAAGAAAGAAAATATAAAAAAATATATATTGAAAATTTTTGTGGGTTGAATTTTGTGCTAAAGTTTTCCAGATCAAATCTACATTATTTGAGGAGACCCCGGTTTAAATTTCATAATTTTTGAAAATTGGGAACACCTCGAACGAAAAAAATTCTAGTTGTTTTCCATTGTTACGAGTTTTCGGTTGGGTAGTTTATTTTCTTTGATTCTAGCATTAGGTTTTCTTTTGTTTTAGCTTTTTATTATTATTCTATTATGCATTCTAATACATTTTCATTTCTTGTGCTAATAGGTGCGGAAAGAGTTACCTCTCCTTTCTCCGCGCAACTTACTTCTTTTGGAGTCGAGTTCTTTTTTGGCTTCTTAGAGCCTTAGGTCAACTTTGTTAGAGGGTGATCCCACATCTTTTTTAAATTATTAAGTTTGATTATGCTTTAAAAGTTACAAGCGAGAAAACCTTAATTTCTTTTCTTTGTCTCTTAGAGTTTTTTTTTATTGCGAGTGTATAACGGTGAGATTTAATTTTCTTTGATCATTTTTTTTTCTAAGTGTTTTTTATTTCAACCTCTAATAATGTTATGTACACGTAGTAAGGATGATAAGCATGATCTATCCATGGTTACTATGGACCAACTTGCAACAATGCTCAACGAACTTCGACAAGAATTCAAAGAGGCACAACAACGCTTGGAAAATAAGTTCACTACATTGGAAGCTCAAACCCTTCATCACAAAGTGGTCCAACAAAATTTCAGTCAAACTTTAGCTCAAATGGAAACTAACAATGGTGATGATGATGAGCGGCCTCTTCACCATGATGATAAGACTGATGATTATGGTGATGGTTATGAGCCACAACGATCTTCTGAACATATTAAATGTGGCTCGTGTACTCGTGATGCAACCTTTGGTACTAGTTCTCGTAGCCACTTTTCTGTAACTAAACCAAAATTCAGTCTTCCACTATTTAAAGGCAAGCATGATCTTGACATCTATTGTGATTGGTAGAATAAAATTGAGCTGTTGTTTGAATATTGCAAATGTTCAGAGGAAGAGAAGGTTTCATTAGCTACCTTGGAATTCTCCGACTATGCTTTAAGTTGGTGGACTCAATTATTATGGTCCCAACCAACGAACCATGAGAGATCCATTGACTCGTTGGATGATTTACAACGAATCATGCGAAATTAGTATGTACCACCTCATTACTATAGGGACAATAAACGGAAGCTTCAAAATCTTGTTCAAGGTAATAAATTTGTGATGGAATATTTTCATGCAATGAAAATTTTAATGCAACAAGCTAATAAAGATAAACATGAGGTAGATACTATAGCTCTATTTGTAAATGGGTTGAATGAAAATATCACTGAGATTTTGGATCTTCAAACTTTTATTGATTTGGACGAAGCGATTCAAAAAGCTTGTACGATTGAAGAACGATTGAAACAAAAATCTAAAAATTGATCATGGGGTCGTGCGTCTAATTTGAGTACATCAACCTCTACCTTTTAGGGCTCGAAATTCATTCTGCCATAAGTGAATTGTCTACCTCTATCTAAAGATGAACCCAAGTGACTTAGTTGGAAAGATGGGGCACTACCTAAAGGTACTTCTTCTATTATACCTTCTAGTACTTCTTCTAAACCTACTTCGAATCGTTCTTGTGATGTTAAATGCTGCAAATGTAATAGCAATGGACATTATACTTGTGATTGTCCCAATAAAAGGGTAATGTTGATAAGTAATGATGGTACCCTTATTTTTTATTGTGAGAATGACGATTTAAATGCTACTAATGTTGTTTGTGACTATGATGATGAGAAAGACTATGAAGAGGTTTTGGAACCTCCTACTGATGGGGAGGATTTGCTTAAGTCCCATTTTCATGTAGTACGACAATCCCTTAGTATTCAAGTAAAGGACGATTCTGACGAAGTGCAACGGACTAACAGATTCCACTCGAGGTGCTTGATTCAAGGAAAGTTGTGTTCTCTTATTGTTGTTAGTGGTAGTTGTACCAATGTAGTGAGTAGTTTTTTAGTGGATACTTTATCTTTACCTTGTCACAGACATTCTAAGCCATGTCACTTACAATGGTTTAAGGAAGGTTCAAAAGATAAGGTAGTTAAACAGTTCTTAATTGCATTCAAAATTGGGAATTATTCTAATAAGATTTGGTGTGATGTAGCTCCCATGCATGTCGTCCATTTGCTTCTTGGTAGACCATGGCAATATGATCGTGATGTGGTGTACCATGGCAAATTGAATCGTTACTCCCTTCTATTTAAAGAGAAGAAATTTACTTTGGCCCATTTTGATCCAAAAGATGTACAGAATGATCAACTCAATATGAAAAAGTTTTATGAGGGGGTTATAGAGAAGAAAGATATAATTGAAAATACAGAGAGAAAAGAAGCCATTAGTGATAAAAGTCAAAATAAAAATGACCCAATGGTGAGTAAACCCTCTAATGGTAAAAACAGAGTGCAAAATTTATTTGTAGGTAAAAAAAGATGTGAAGAGAGCCCTATATTACAAACAACCTTGTATCATTGTGAGGTTTAGGCAAAATTATTTATCTTTAGCTAACCTTAACGATTTTTTCTCTAGTGTCTTTACATATCTTTTATAGGATTATGAGGATGTTTTCAATGAGGCACCTGAAGGTTTACCACCTCTACGAGGCATAGAGCACCAAATTAACTTAGTGCTTCATGCAACCATTCCAAATCGTCCAGATTATCAAAGCAATCTAGAGAAGAAAAAGGAGTTACAAAGGCAAGTGAAAGAGTTATTACAAAAGGGGTACATTAGATAAAGTTTGAGACCTTGTGTCGTCTCTGTCCTATTGGTGCCTAAGAATGATGGTTCATTCTGAATGTGTCTTGATTTCCACCCAATCAACAAAATAACAGTAAAGTATAGACATCCAATCCCTAGACTTGATGACATTTTTGATGAGTTACAAGGTTCAACAATTTTTACTAAAATTGATTTAAAAAGTGGTTATCGCCAAATTCACATGAGGGAAGGGGATGAATGGAAAACAGCCTTTAAAACTAAGTTTGGATTACATGAGTGGCTTGCTATGTCTTTCGGATTAACTAATGCACCTAATACTTTCATGAGATTAATAAATTATGTTTTAACTCCTTATTTGGGTAAATTTGTAGTAGTATATTTTGATGATATTCTGATTTACTCTACTTCTTTAGATGGTCATATTTTCCATGTTAAATCTGTTTTGGACATTCTGAGATCTGAAAAGTTATTTGCCAGCCTTGATAAATGCACTTTTTGTTATGCTAAACTAATCTTTTTAGGTTTTATAATAAGTGCTTAAGGTATTCATGTCGATAAGGACAAAGTAGAGGCAATTAGGGAGTGGTCCACTCATAAATCAATTATCGATGTGAGATCTTTCCATGGTTTAGAAAGTTTTTATAGATGTTTTATGAAGGATTTCTCCACTATTGCTGCCTCATTAACTGATGTTATTAAAAATCTTGTGGGTTTTATGTGGAGAGAAGTTCAGGAAAAAGGTTTTTCAAGCCTTAAAGGATAAATTATGTTCTGCTCCGGTCTTAAATTACATGATTTTTCTAATACTTTTGAACTTGAATATGATGCTTCAGGTATTAGAATTGGTGTCTTGTTGATGCAAGAAAAAATACTAATCGCATATTTCAATGAAAAACTGAATGGGGCGTGTCGAAACCATTTTTTTGAAAAACGGGTCGACTTTGGTTTTGAAAATGATAAATGAAAATTGGAAGTCGCCACCAATATTTTTTGTTTAGGTGTGATCGGATCACCTAGAAATTTGGTCATTTTAATAAAACATTTTGATTTACTAAAACAATGATTTGGTCTACGAAATTTGAGAAAAAAAGTTCGGGAGTCGGTTACGTACGAGGAAGGATTAGCACCCTCGTAACGCCCAAAATTGGTACCTAATTGATTAATTAATGTCTTAATGTCGAAATTTAAAAACTCGAAAAAAAATTAGAATACGATCCATTTTTTTATGTTGATTTATACGAAGAATTTGCTTGAGTAAATCGAAATGGATTCTAAAGACCTTGTCCTGAAGTAATAAAATGCCACATCTAGTACGTTAGGACACAACATTTCAGACCCTCGAGAATAAGTTGGTCTTTTGATTTTCAAAACTCGCGTGTTTTAATTTTAAAAGGTTATTCGGTCATTTGGATCAAACGAGAAAAATCGAAACCTAATACGTTAGGGCACGATCTCTCGAATTTCCAAATACAGAACATTACCTTACTTTGAATAAAAACGAATGCAACATTTAGCAATATGCGTTTATTTTGTTTGGAATAAAATGAATCAGTTTAGTATACATTTGAGCTTGATACATGATATGATTTGAACTAAATAAAAAAATAATAATATGTGAATACGACATTGTACAAGTGAATAATAAGGATAATAATATGAATCGTGCAATTCGAAATATACAATAACTTTAATCTCACCATCATATTTTAAAAACTAACATTAATAATCAAAGACTAATGTAATCCTAAAAATATAACTAATAAGAACAAATTAAAATACATATAGCGCAACATGCTTTTAAATGTGGATGAATAAATTTTAAAATAATAATATGATAAAAGCAAAAACTTGAAATCAACACGATATGAAAACAGTTTGAAAAAGAAATGTATAAGAATTTAAAATAAGCCATACACATAATAAATACATAAATGATTTTTAAAAATAGATATTATGTATGAATAAATTTGAAAAAAATAATATATGAAAAAAAAACAAAGTAATTTAAAAAAACAAACCATATCGATTTAAAACTAATAATATGCATGAAATGAAAAACTCAATATAAATGATGTATGAAAAATACTAATATACGAAAATGTTTGAAATGAATGAAATATACAATTTAAAATATGACCTTTAAAAGAGATAAATTATATACATAAATAGATTTAAAAGAAAATGTATATATATATGTGTAAATAGATTCAAAAAAAAATGTATACATAAAACAGCATGAAAATGGGTAAAACCAATTTTAATATAAACTATATATATACAGTGATACATAAAAAATAATTAAATTAAATATTACACAACATTTTAACAATATGATATAAAAGAATATAATTAAACAATAAAGAAACAAATAAAAAAACAAATTAAAACAAGGCACAACCATCAAAATAATTTCGAATGTATATCTAAATAATTAAAAAAAATGTTAAATAAAAAAAACTAGAGTATTATGCCTATTGAAATAAAAACTTAATTGAAACAGACCCAAACTAAAAGAGATGATTTATAAACAAAATAAACCATTAAATAAAAATAAGGACCAAAGTGCAACACACGGGAAAAGGCAGGGACCAATAGGAAAAATATTCCCATTTTCGAAACTGCGCAGTTCACATGGGGATTAAAATGAAATAGAAATAAAATTCCGGGGTAAAATTAAAAAAATAAAATTTAATAAAACACGAACTTAAATAAACGCGCGAATAATATGAGAGGACCAGATGGGAAATTAACCCATCTCCCCAAAATGCGCAGTCCAATTAAGGACCAAAATAAAACAATGAAGAAATTTCAGGGGCAAATTCAAAAAATAGAAAAGGCTAAGATGAGGAGCACATTAAGAACCACCTCAAAAGAGGATGGACTGAGGGCGCAAATAGACCCACATTCCAAAAACACATGGATCCTAGGCGGGTATGAGTCAGGTCGGATGGGCATTAGTAAAATGACGCCGTTTTGGCCTTTAATGGCCTAGGTGAAACGACGCCGTTTCACACATGCTATATAAACCCAAAAATTAAAAAAAAAACACATTTCTTCATATTTTCGAAAAAAAGAAAAAGGGGGGGAGGGAGAAATTCTCTCTGGGCGACCCATCTCCGGCGATTGGACCACCATCCGTCCGTCGTTGGCAACCGCTGTGTACGGCAACCAGATGTGCAAAAGTGGTCCATTTTAACCCTTCGGCTCTCTCCACCTCAGATCTGAGTCTCAAACACCCAAAAAGACCACGACCGTTGAAAGAAATTGAGAAAACCATTCGGTTTTCTTCTTTCTAGTCACCCCTAAAGGTAAGAAATGGTGCCCTCTGTATATCTACATGTATGTATTATCTTTGATGTGTGTAGGCTAAAAAGCATGGAAATATACCTTCGAATGAATCTCTTTTTGTTATTTCGATTTTTTTTTTGTATTTCAAATCTCTTTTTTTGTATTCCAAAATAAAAAAAACCCATTTACAATCGGTTCTCCCCCTTTTCTCATAGCCGAATCATCCCTATTTATTTTGCTACCTTCTTCTACTTGTTGCTTGCTGTTTTTTCTTTACTTTGCGTGTCTCTCTACTTTTTTCTTGTTTCGTTTGTAGGTCTAGATGAAAGTGGTGGGATGGGGTTAGGGCAAGGACGAGCAGAGGGGTTAGGCCTCAAGGCCAGGCGAGGACGGTGCGCTCGAGGCACGTGGGGGGAGCAGCGCGGCGCAAAGGAGGCTCAAAAACCCTAAGGTTTCTGAGTTGGTTTAGTTTTTGGGCTAGGTGGGCTAGGTTTTTGTTAAGTTTAGATTGGGTTTGGGCTATTGGGGTTGTAAGGCCTATTCTGTAATTTGGACCTTGTAATAATGGACTGTTATTTGGTTTTATTATTTTTTAATTTTGATTTATAACGGGCCGGGCAAATTGGGCCTATTACAGCTGCCCCTCTTTGCTCGTTGTCGTGTAATGAGAATGGAGCAAAGACCTTAAGAGGGCCAAATTTGCCTGGACCTGTCGAATCTTGACTTCTTCAGTGCCCCTTTTCTTCAGGTCGCCTCGCTCCAATCCACTACATCCTCAGAGGCATAAGAACTGTTGCTTTGATCTACTCCACTGCGACTACTCATAGCTTTAACCTGTTCCACTGCAACTTCAGGGAAATAAGGTTTGTGGCTTTAAATTATAGCTTGATCAGCTCCATTGCAACTTTAAGGAGATAAGGTCTGCTTTCTTCAGTTTGCTCCACTGCAACTTTAGGGAGATAAGACTTGTAACTTCAACTTGTCCCACTGCAACTTCGGGGAGATAAGGTTTGTGATTTGTAGCTTCAATCTGCCCCACTGTAACTTTAGGGAGATAAGACTTGTAACTTCAACCTGCTCCACTGTGATTTCCGGGAGATAAGGCTAATGGCTTTGATCTGCTCCACTGTAACTTCAGGGAGATAAAATTGGTATCTTCAGTCTGCTCCAATGCCATTTTAGGGGGAAGAGATTTGTAGCCTCGATCTACTCCGCTGAAACTTCAAGAAGATATGAACTATGGCTTCGAGCCGCTCTTACGCCATTTCAGGGAGAAGAGATTTGCAGCCTCGATCTACTCCGCTGAAACTTCAAGGAGATCTACTGTGGCTTCGAGCCACTCACATGCCATTTCAGGGAGAAGAGATTTGTAGCCTCGATCTACTCCGCTGAAACTTTAAAGAGGTATGAACTGTGGCTTCGAGCAGCTCCTACGCAATTTGAGGGGGGAAGAGATTTGTAGCCTCGATCTACTCCGCTGAAACTTTAAGGAGATACGAACTGTGGCATCGAGTAGCTCCAATGCCATTTCAGGGGGAAGAGATTTGTAGCCTCGATCTACTCCGCTGAAACTTTAAGGAGATCTGCTGTGGCTTCGAGCCGCTCCAACGCCATTTTAGGGAGAAGAGATTTGTAGCCCCGATCTACTCCACTGAAACTTCAAGGAGATACGAACTGTTGATTTCAACCTGCTCCACTACTACTTAGGGAGATAGGATGGTGGCTTAAATCTTCTCCAATTGCTTAGGGAGACAAGATTCACCGTCTTTGATCTGTTCCACTGCAACTTCAGATAAACAAGCTCTACAATCTTCAGCCTACTCCACTACTGCTTAAGGAGATAGGATGGTGGCTTAAATTTGTTCCACTACTGGTTCGGGAGACAAGATTCGCCGTCTTCGATCTGTTTCACTACAACTTCAGGGAGACAAGATCTGTAATCTTCAGCCTACTCCACTACTGCTTAGGGAGATAAGATGGTGACTTAAATCTGCTCTACTACTGGTTAGGGAGACAAGATTTGCCGTCTTCGATCTGCTCCACTACTGCTTAGGGAGATAAGATCTGTGATTTCCAACCTGTTACCCTACTTCTTAAGGGGTTAAGGCTTACTGTCTTCGATGTGCTCCACTACTGCTTAGGGAGATAAGATCTATAATCTTCAGCTTGTTAGCCTACTGCTTGGGGGTTAAGGCTTACTGTCTTCGATCTACTCCACTACTGCTTAGGGAGATAAGATCTGTAATTTTCAATTTGCTTCCTTACTACTTCAGAAAGATAAGACTTCAATCTTCAACCTGTTTTCTTGCTATATCAGAGAGATAAGGCTGGTGAATTCACCGATGTTGCTACACCGTCCTCTAGAGACATGAGTTGTAGAATCGGTTTCATGTACCTATGCTTATGCCAAATGATTAGGATGCTATGATCGAAATGAATCAAATGCTCCTAACTAGATGTGATGCTTATGTCAAATAATTAGGTTGCTATGATCGAAATGAATCAGATGCTCCTAACTAGATGTGTTATGAATGATATATGAATGTAGAAATAAAAATGATCCTTTTTAAAAGGCTTAAGGTATCATTGCTCGTTGTTCATCAAGGCCTTATCATTGACGTATTATGCTGCCGTCTTATTCAGTTGACATTCTTGATAGAAAACCCAAAGAAACAATCACAATCTGCTCGGCAAGCTTGCCCCACTGAACTTTAGGGAGTTTTTTTTTGCTTATCCAACCCACGGCAACTCAGGGTATAGGATTTGTTTCATTTTCAATCAATTTGATCTGCTACACCATTCCATGGGTGTAATAACCAGATGTATATGTCTGATATTTGTATGAATGCAGAGTATCATTTTTTTTCCCGAGAAAGATCCCCTTTTACACTTGGGTTGACATTACTCATTATTTGTCGAGGTTGTATCACCGACGAAATGTCTTGTCTTTTGTTCAACCAATAAAAAGTCCAAAGAGATAATCATCTTTCTCCAATATTTCCAACTCTTAGTTTGGTAAGTTCTAAATAATAGTCCTGTTTCAGGTTCTTGTATCATTTAGAAGCTTCTAGAGTAATATGCAGAACTTCTTTTGTGAAGTATTATTGATCCATTAATCGTTATTTCAATGCAAAGTGCTTGAAAAAGATTAAAACAATGGACAAGAAGGAAATTGATTGGGAGCATAGTTCGAAATGAATAAATTATTCAAAGATTGCAAATGCAATAAGAAGGAATTTAACTCAAAATGAATAAGTTAATCAAATATAGCAATGCAATAAGAAGGAAATTTATTGGGACATATCTTGAAAAGAACAAGGTAATCAAAGATAATAAATTCAAAATGGGTAAAATGGAAGCTAGGTGCCTTAGATATCGTAGCCTAAGCTTCTATGTACCAACTTCTTGAAGACCATTTTGAGCTTAATCTGTGTTTAGGGAATCCGGAGTGCTTTGTCGATGCCTCAAGATGTAGCATATTTCTTCGTTGTTAATTCAGGCATACCAAGACTGCTGTATGCCTGACCTTGATCCAAATTTGAGCGACCCTTTTCGAGTTTTCAACTCAAACCCCCTTTGTTCTCAAGGCACCCTTTGCTGGTTTTCACCTTGGCCTCTTTCCTTTTAGGTAGAATACTCCTTGACTGGATTTGAGTTCACCGGATCGGACAAATCTTTGCTATCAACGCTCCTCTAGAATAAGCCTTCTTTACCACATAAGGTCCTTCCCAGCTTGGCATCCACTTTCCTCTGAAGTCTCTTTGTATAGGAAGGGTCTTCTTCAATATCAAGTTTCCCTCATGGAATTCTCTAGGATAGAACTCTTTATCGTAAGCTCACAACATTCATTTTTGGTGCATTGGACCACGATAGATAGCTTTCAACCTCCTTTCTTCAAATTCAACTGATCCTATCGGGGTTGGGTCCATTCTGCTTTATCCAATTTCAGCTCTGATAAGACTCGGAGAAAAGGAATCTTGTCTACAAAATCGGTTTTATCCCATAAACCCATGATAAATGTGTTGCCCCGATGAAGGTCCTGACTGGCATTTGATGGTAACTTCTTTACGCCAATCTTTACAAGTCTTAGTCATTTTCCGTATGATCTTTGTTTGGTTATTTTTTTCTTTCTCTCTCTCATTTTTTCCTTTTTTTTTGCTGCCTTTGCTGCACTGCAATATGGCACCTAATCTTTGAACAGACTGCAAACTTTTGACATTATGCAGTTGTGTTAGACATGATCCTTTCTGGCATTCTTTGTTGGCACCCTTTTTTTTATGACTGTCGATTTAGTAACATTAGCATATGAAGTGACTTTTACCCTCTTGGTGAAGTAATTGATGCCTAGTAGAAGCTTTTGACGAGATCGGCCCAGTAACCTCCATGCCTCACATAGAGAAAGTCCATGAAGAAATTAAGGGGCACATGAGTCTTGTCTTCCTTAATCCGGCATTTATGGCATAACTGATGCAATTCCTTTCTACGGTGGACCAATAGAACCTGAATCTCATGATTAGCCTAGCCATCGTAAACCCATTAGCATGTGTCCTTCTGACATACTTAGGGACCTCTATTAACAGCATCCACAGGTCTTAGTAGCCCAGGTATATCTTGATATAGACGCTTCGTTTTGTCTTTGTGGTGATGCAGGCTTCGATCCTTGCCTTTTTCTCTTCTCTTAGGCTTACTGCTCATTGACCTTTTGTAAGGTGAGATATGTTTTCCTTCTTGCTGTACCATCCTTAACAAATCAGGAGGTAGGTTACCATCTCTGTCATCTTTAAAGTGCTGGGATCCCTTTAGGCCCATATTTTGCTCAAAAGGAGACTCGAAGTCAGTAACAGCGTCGCTCACGTCATTAATATCTAGAGACCTATTGTAGGTACGAAGGCAGATTCCAAAGAATAAATGATTCTAAGGATGATTATTTGTATAGTATGATTATGAATGAAAAATATTCGAAAGAATGTCCAAAAAGTAAAAGAATCTAAGAATAACTGTTTGTACGGTATGAAATGGAAAGAATAAAAGAATATTTACTCAAAATGATAACAAATATGCATTTTATTGAAATAAAGATTTTGGGTATAAGCCTATTTCACAAAAGGATTCTTGTTGCTTCTAGGCTTAAAGCAACAAGCGTGTTTTGAATGTTACTCTAGATTAGCTCTAAAAATACAGGGGTCTCTTCCACAGTCTCATAGTTCAAAACACTACCAAGTATGTGAGGGTAGATGCTCACAAAATTCTATTCCCGGGTTCTCTCTTCTAATACGTCGTTAATGTTCAGGTTCTCCAATATAGAGTCTTGCACTATAGTCCTTAGCTCGATGTACCCTTGGATCTCATTCCCCTATCCATCATGGAACTCATAATGTTTACCCCTTTAACAGAAAGGTTGGGTAGCGAATTTTCTGCACCAGAGGGATCATCGAATTTCACGATACCCAATTTGGTAAATTTTTTGATTAACTTTTTAAAAGCGGTGTAGTTCTCGATGGAATGCCCCGTGACTCCTGCATGGTATTCAAATTAGCCGCTTGCATCGTACCATTTAGGGTATGGTGGTTGTATTGGTTCTATGTAAAAAGGGACACAACATGTGCGTCAAACAACATTTGGTACAACTTCCTATACGTGATTGGGATAGGTGCAAACTGGGGTTTTTCTGAATTCGATCTTGGATCGGGTTCTTGCTTTGGGAAGACCTGATGACTAATAGTTACCGTCTTTAGCTGACTTACTATAACCCGCTTAAAATAGCCCTTGTTATACCTACTCGCATCATTCACTTCCTTTTTCTTCTTCTTCGAGGCCTTTAAAGTCCACTCTCCCCTTTCCTTCATTTCTGTCAGAATAACTGGTTTGGCTCGATCATCTTTTGGGTTAAAACCTAAACCCATCGGGAAGCTCAACAGTGCCGATGTATCAGTCTGATATTAGGGTCCGATAATGACGGGTACCCATTGCATGTCGGTTGGGTCAGGACGCTTATTGGGGTAAAACCTGGGGAATAGGTGATGTCTTCATTATCATCCTCACTATTGACCACTGGGCCACTCATTTTTTGAAATCTCCGGCCAGTAACTGGGTTAACTGGCCCATCATATTTCTTTGGAGTTCTAGCATTTGTTCTCGCATATCTTGTTGAATTTTGATCAATTGCTCTTGCATCTATATTTGCCTTTGCTCTATTCTCTCCAACCTTTGGTCCATATCCTTTGTCAGTTCTGAAATTATTTTACCTAATTAGGGTTCTTCTGGGAAAATCTAATGCAAATGATGCAATGCAATTCAAATGCGTGGAGTGAATACAAAAGAAAGAGAGGCGTTGACTCTGAATTCAATTCCATTAGAACAACTTTTCTAGAAAATAAATTTCTTTACATAAAATGGATTACATATGCGGCCTTGCTTTCATATTCCGGACAAAGACACCGATCTCTTTTCTTTATGGAAGTCAAATCTCGCAAGCTTCCAATAAATGCCTTCACTAATTCCTTTTTGCTTAATCCAGACCGTGACTTATTATCCTTGCGATGTTGATTAGCTTTTTTAAGAAAATCGGGACGCGACGACTCTCGAACAATTTTTATCGGCTTGAATCTTCAGGTAAAGACTTGTTTTCCTCCGCGAATCATCAGCCTTTTTCCGTTTTGTTTACTTGGACCATATTTAGACAATCGTATTATAATCTGCTTTATCAAGGAATTCATTTTTCTTATGACAAACTGTTCTATTTAGCAATCAAATATGAATCAACACCTCCTTTCTATGAAGATGTAATGCAATGCAGTCATCATAAAAACAAAAACAAAACACGTTAGTACAGAAAAAATAAATAACAAATACAGTACCTATTCAGGTGATTACTAAATTTAGGCAAGGTTCTACCTAAGGTGGACTCTCAAGGTTAACTATATGTGGCTCGGTTCTAGAGAAAGGATACCTGAACTAGCAGATTCCTCAATCGTCACCCATTATAGGTTCATATGGATTGAGTTCAGTTCAGGGGAACACATTTCCCTATGACCATGCGGAGATGAAAATCTCACGAAATCATAGGTACGGATGTATCCCAGAAGCAATCCACTAGCCCATGTAGAGGTGAAAACCTCACGAAGGCATAGCTTTTCACTCCCACTTAAAGGTGTGACCACAACGGTCATGCAATGTAATGTGCAAGGATATATGCATAAAAAAAACTCGAAGCAATAAAGAAAATATGAATAAAATAATGAAAACCGTAAGAAAAACGGATGAAATGCAATGAAGGGATCATAAGTTTAAAACGAATTTTCAATTTTTGACAAAGGACAAAAATCAATCAATTTATGGCTCGACTCTCAAATTCCCCAGTGGAGTCGCCAAGCTATTGAAACCATTTGTTTGAAAAACAGGTCGACTTTGGTTTTGAAAATGATAAAAGAAAATTGGGAGTCACCACCAATCTTTTTTGTTTAGGTGTGATCGGATCACCTAGAAATTTGGTAATTTTAATAAAACATTTTGATTTACTAAAACAACGACTTTGGTCTATGAAATTTAAGAAAAAGGGTTCGGGAATCGGTTACGTACGAGGAAGGATTAGCACCATCGTAACGCCCAAAACCTAATTGATTAATTAATGGCTTAATGTCGAAATTTAAAAATTTGAAAAAAATTTAGAATACGATCCTTTTTTTTATGTTGATCTATACGAAGAATTTGCTTGAGTAAATCGAAATGGATTCTAAAGACCGTCTTGTCACGAAGTAATAAAATGCCACATCCAGTACGTTAGGACACAACATTTCAGACCCTTGAGAATAAGTTGGACTTTTGATTTTCAAAACTCGCATGTTTTAATTTTAAAAGGTTATTCAGTCATTTGGATCAGACGAGAAAAATCGAAACCCAATACATTAGGGCACGATCTCTCGAATTTCCAAATATAGAACATTGTCTTACTTTGAATAAAAACGAATGCAACATTTAGCAATATGCATTTATTTTGTTTGGAATAAAATGAAACAGTTCAGTATACATTTGAGCTTGATACATGATATGATTTGAATTAAATAAAATAATAATAATATGTGAATACAACATTGTACAAGTGAATAATAAGGATAATAATACGAATCGTGCAATTCGAAATATCCAATAGCATTAATCTCACCATGTAATCCTAAAAATATAACTAATAAGAACAAATTAAAATACATATAGCGCAACATGCTTTTAAATGTGGATGAATAAATTTTAAAATAATAATATGATAAAAGCAAAAACTTGAAATCAACACGATATGAAAACAGTTTGAAAAAGAAATGTATAAGAATTTAAAATAAGCCATACACATAATAAATACATAAATGATTTTTAAAAATAGATATTATGTATGAATAAATTTGAAAAAAATAATATATGAAAAAAAAAACAAAGCAATTTAAAAAAACAAACCATATCGATTTAAAACTAATAATATGCATGAAATGAAAAACTCAATATAAATGATGTATGAAAAATACTAATATACGAAAATGTTTGAAATGAATGAAATATACAATTTAAAATATGACCTTTAAAAGAGATAAATTATATACATAATAAATTTAAAAGAAAACGTATACGTAAAACAACATGAAAATGAGTAAAACCAATTTTAATATAAACTATATATATACACAGTGATACATAAAAAAATAATTAAATTAAATATTACACAACATTTTAACAATATGATATAAAAGAATATAATTAAACAGTAAAGAAACAAATAAAAAAAACAAATTAAAACAAGGCACAACCATTAAAATAATTTCGAATGTATATCTAAATAATTAAAAAAAATGTTAAATAAAAAAAAAACTAGAGTGTTATGCCTATTGAAATAAAAACTTAATTGAAACAGACCCAAACTAAAAGAGATGATTTATAAACAAAATAGACCATTAAATAAAAATAAGGACCAAACTGCAACACGCGGGAAAGGGCAGGGACCAATAGGAAAAATATTCCCATTTCTGAAACGGCGCAGTTCACATGGGGATTAAAATGAAATAGAAATAAAATTCTGAGGTAAAATTAAAAAAATAAAATTCAATAAAACACGAATTAGGACTTAAATGAACGCGCGAATAATATGGGAGGACCAGATGGGAAATTAACCCATCTCCTCAAAACGCGCAGTCCAATTAGGGACCAAAATAAAACAATAAAGAAATTTTAGGGGCAAATTCGAAAAATAGAAAAGGCTAAGATGAGGACCACATTAAGAACCACCTCAAAAGCAGAAGGACTGAGGGCGCAAATAGACCCTCAGTCCAAAAACATGCGGATCCTAGGCGGGTATGGGTCAGGTCGGACGAGCATTAGTAAAACGACGCCGTTTTGGCATTTAGTGGCCTAGGTGAAAAGACGCCGTTTCACCCATGCTATACAAACCCAAATTTTAAAAAAACACACATTTCTTCATATTTTCCAAAAAAAGAAAAAGGGGGCCGACGATCGGACCACCGTCCGTTCGTCACCGGTGACCGCCGTGTATGGCGGCCGAATGTACAAAAGTGGTCCATTTTAACCCTTCGGCTCTCCCCACCTCAGATCTAAGTCTCAAACACCCAAAAAAAACCACGATCGTTGAAAGAAATCGAGAAAACCATTCGGTTTTCTTCTTTCCGATCACCCCTAAAGGTAAGAAATGGTGCCCTCTGTATATCTACATGTATGTATTATCTTTGATGCGTGTAGGCTAAAAAGCATAGAAATATACCTTCGAATGAATCTCTTTTTGTTATTTCGATTTTTTTTGTATTTCAAATCTCTTTTTTGTATTCCAAAATAATAAAAAAACCCATTTACAATCGGTTCTCCCCCCTTTTCTTATAGCCAAATCATCCCTATTTATTTTGCTACCTTCTTCTACTTGTTGCTTGCTATTTTTTCTTTACTTTGCGTGTCTCTCTACTTTTTTCTTATTTCGTTTGCAGGTCTAGACGAAAGTGATGGGACGGGGTTGGTGCAAGGACGAGTAGAGGGGTCAGGCCTCGGGGCCAGGCGCGGGTGGTACGCTCGAGGCACGTGGGGGGAGCAGCGCGGCGCAAAGTAGGCTCAGAAACCCTAGGGTTTCTGAGTTGTTTAGTTTTTGGGCTAGGTGGGCTAGGTTTTTGTTAAGTTTAGATTGGGTTTGGGCTGTTGGGGTTGTAATAGTGGGTATTAAGCCTGTGGCCTGTTCTGTAATTTGGACCTTGTAATAATGGACTGTTATTTGGTTTTATTATTTTTTTAATTTTGATTTATAACGGGCTGGGAAAATTGGGCCTATTACAGGGTGCAATTAAACTACTCAACTTACGATAATGAGTTGCTTGCATTACTTCGAGCTCTGCAAGTTTGGTAACATTATTTGCTGCCACATGAGTTCATTATCCATACAGATCATGAATCCTTAAAATGGTTACAAGGACAAGGTAGGTTGAGCAAGAGATGTAACACCCCCTACCCGTATTTCGAGCCTAGAATAGGGTACGAGGCATTATCGAACTTAATATGATCAATCATGTAAAAATTAGCCATAAAATTTCTTCTAAATTAAAAATTTTCACACATATGTTTAACGTCCCTTATATGGGCCTACGGGGCCCAAAACATACATTCAGGGTGGTTCGGGACCAAACCGTAAACATATGAAACTTTTGCAACACTTAGAAAATTTTCACATTGGAGAGTCACACGCTCGTGTTTTCAACCCGTGTAACTCTCTGTTTATAACTTCATCACCCTTGTCAGTCGTATACTTCATATAAATAACAAGAAACGTGTATGGGCTCAATTCTCATTAAATTTCTCATATATATACACAATTTCACGTTATATAATCATACAACATATATCAGCCATATCTCTGTAATCTAAGTATATTTTCATAACAACTTATCTTGATTTCATACTATTTCATATTTAAGCTTAAATAACCAAAGTATTTGAAATATCATCTTTATGCAAATAGTACACATGAGGTATATAATTCCATAATTATGAATAAACACATTTATCAAACATTTTCCATATTCATATATCAATTTCTCATGTCTCCATATATCAATAACCATCATTTTCATGAATTCCGAGTTCAATTTCATAATTATTTGTCTCGTGTTCAATTTATTCCATGTCGGAACTTTATTCATTAAAACATTTGAATTATCAATACATATGGACAGTACATTCAAGATGAACAATTATATAATCACAAATGAATTCATTTATCAACCAAGTTCTATACTCATATCTTATCAACTCGTGCTTCCTTGTATCACATAATTCCATGTAACACTTACCAAACTTTGTCAAATTAGTGAACGTCTTACGGAATTGAGTACTTCGTTTTCTCGATGCCATAGTTCAACTATGGTCTTACACATCTTCACATAATGATGCCATAGCCCAGCTATGGTCTTACACATATTCATATATTGATACCATGGCCCAGCTATGGTCTTACACGTAATCACATATCACATATCGATGCCATAGCCCAGCTATGGTCTTACATGAATCACATATCTCACTGATGCCATATCCCAGATATGGTCTTATACGGTAGCATATATCATACCGATGCCATATCCTAGATATGGTCTTATACGGAAATCACTTGTCACTTGTAGCCGAAGCTACCACTATTCACTGATCAGGTAGCCAGAGCTACCACTTTTCACTGATCAAGTAGCCGGAGCTACCACTTTTCACTGATCAGGTAGTAGAAGCTACCACTTTTCACTGCTCAGGTAGCCGAAGCTACCACTTTTCACTTGTCATTTTTCCTTGATCAGATAAGTGTAGCCGAAGCTATCACTTATCACTTTCACTTGTCCTTGATCAGATAAGTGTAGCTGAAGCTATTACTTATCACTTTCATTTGTCCTTGATCAGATAAGTGTAGCCAAAGCTATCACTTATCACTTGTTGCCATGGTCCAACCATGGTCTTTTCCTTCAATTCATCTTGTCATTGAACTGAAATGCTCAACTTGATCATTTATTCAATTTTCATGCTTTTACATTATTCACGATTTTGTCATCAATACATATGAAATAACACATCATGAAATTCATAAAATTAAAAAATAATCACTAAAATTTAGTCATATAAACTCACAAGTTCAATTTTTGTATTATAACGATAATCATAATTTTATAATAAATATTCCAAATAAAACATTATATCATTTCTAATCCAACACTTATCGATTATAATCGGGCATGTGATCAATTTATAGACGAGTCATTTATATATTTTTCCTCCTCCTCTCCATCCACATCCTTGGTATAAATAACACACTTGTAAGTAACCTTATCCATAATTTTCACTAATTACTTATGTGAATATTCAAGCTATCCACCCGTGTCATAGTCACTAAATTATTTATATCTGAAGCTAAAAAACTCCAAATTAAGATCCTCTAATTTTCTCTGAAACTAAACTCACATATCTTCTTACCATAAAAGTTTCATAATTTTTGGTATGGCCAATTAATATATTTTATTCATTGAAGCCTCCCCTATCCTGCTGTCTAACAGTTTCGACCCTTCTTTATTAAAAATTAATTATCTTTTCGTACAGGATTCGACTGATGTTCCTATTTGTTTCTATTGAAAATAGACTCATTTAGGATTCTAAATATATAAATTTAAGCCCCTAATTATTTTTATCCAATTCTTATGATTTTACAAAGTTAGAACAGGGGAACCCAAAATCATTCTGACCTTGTCTCACAAAATTTATCATATCTCATGATTTACAATTCCATTGCTTACATCATTTATTCTATAAGAAACTAGACTCAATAAGAAATTAGACTCAATAAGATTTAATTTCATATTTTATTCATCCTCTAATTCCACTTCCACAATTTTTGGTGATTTTTCAAAGTTAGACTACTGCGGCTGTCTAAAACAGTTTTAGTGTAAAATATTGATTTCCATTTTGCCCCAAATTTCACAATTCATACAATTCAGTCCTTGCTCAATTAACCCCTCAATTAAGATAATTTTTTCAATTAATACTTTTACTAGACATTATAAGTTATTTCATAACTATTGAAATTTAGAATTTCCACATAAAACTCTAACTTCAAACTCTTTTACAATTAGGTCCCAAACATTCACTTTCTATTCAATTCTTTCAATAAAATCAGCATATAAACAATTTAAAGCTCTAATTCCATGCCAAATCATCATATACTTCTAGCACATATTCATAGAAACTTTCACTTTCTTTCATAGAATCAAAAACTAATGAATTCAACAAGTGGAGCTAGTTGTAAAAGTCACAAAAACACAAAAATTTCAAGAAATAATCAAGAATTGAACTTACTTGAAGTAAAAATGTGAAAAACCAGCTTAAGGGAACTCTTCCATGCATTTTTGTTGATGAGAATGCAGAAAAATGAAGAGAAATCTAGATAATTCCATTTTAGTCCTAGCTTTATTAAGTAAATTTTACAATTTTCCAATTTTGCCCTTAATTTTCCTGATTTTCTTGCTGATTTCATGCCCTCGCTGTCCAGCCAAAAGAGACCTTGGGTCTATTTTCCTTTTAAACCCTCTTTCTTTTATCATTTAAGCTATTTAATCATTTCCCACAATTTTGCATTTGATACAATTTAGTCCTTTTTGTTTAATTAACTATCAGAATTTTAAAATTTCTTTACGAAACTTTAATACTAACTTATTAACACTCCATAAATATTTATAAAAATGGTTATGGCTCCATTTAAAAATTTTGAGTTCTCGATACCTCGTTTTCAATTCTAATTATTTTAATATTTATTTTTAGTACACTATTCACTATTTCAAAATTTTTCCTAACTTCACATTTAACTTATACTCACTAAATTAATAATATTTCCTACTCATTTGTCGGATTTAGTGATTTCGAATCACTGTTCCGACACCACTGAAAATTAAGCTATTACAAGAGACATGTTCGATGGGTAGAATTCATAGAGACATTCCCATATGTAATTAAATACAAAACATGTTGAGAAAATGTAGTTGTTGATGCCTTATCTCGTAGATATTCTTTGATAGCTACATTAAATGTTAAAGTCTTAGGGTTTGATCATATCAAATAATTTATACTTAAATGATGCTAATTTTGCAAAAAAAAAAATTCCAATTGTGAGAATGGTGCCATTAACAAGTTTTATCTTGTAGATGGGTTTCTCTTTTGCCTAAATAGGTTATGTGTTCCACAATGTTCCATGAGAGAGTTATTAATTCGTGCGGCACATAGTAGAGGCTTAATGGGACACTTTGGTGTCGCCAAAACACTAGATATTCTACAATAACATTTTTATTTGTCGCACATGAAGAAGGACGTTAAAAAGGTATCTTCTAAATGTATTACTTGTAAACAAGCAAAATCAAAGGTAATGCCTCAAGGGCTCTACACTCCTTTGCCTATTCCTTCTTTTCCATGGGTAGACTTATCCATAGATTTCATTCTTAGTTTTTCATGAACTAAAAAGGGTCAAGATAGTATCTTTGTTGTTGTTGGAAAGTTTTCAAAGATGGCTCACTTCATTTTGTCACAAAACGGATGATGCTACACATGTGGCTCACAAAACGGATGATGCTACACATGTGGCTGACTTATTCTTTAGAGAAGTGCGCCTACATGGGATACCTTGCACCATTGCATCTGACAGAGATGTAAAGTTTCTAAGCCACTTTTGGAAAGTGTTGTGGGGTAAGCTTAGTACTAAATTATTATATCCTACTACATGCATTACAGGAAAATAGGGCTTTAGCGGCAAAAATTGTAAAACACAGAGCAATAGGGGCATTTTACCAAAAACGCCGCTAAAAACGGAGCAATACTGGCGTTTTTTGTTAAAACGCCGCTAAAAATAGAGAAATAGCGGTGTTTTTTGTAAAACGCCGCTAAAACCAGAGCATTAGCGGCGCTTTTGGTAAAACGCCGATAAAAACCAGAGTATTAGCGGCGCTTTTTGTAAAACACCGCTAAAAGTCATATAACCCCTAAAATTTTAAACCCCGAAAAATATCATAAACACTAATCTATAACCCTTAAAAGAGTAAACCCTTAAACCTTAAAAACCCTAAACACTAAATTATATCCCCTAAAACCCTAAACCCTTCCACCGCCAAGATTCACCCCTCCCACCTGCCTTCCAGTCAATATCCCGTAATCCCATCTATCATTTTCCCCGTTTTTTCCCATTTCTATTTCCCCCTTTTTCCTCATCCTAAATCCCTAAATTATTATCACCCATTCCTGAATTTGACATCCCAAATCCCTAACGATTTTTCCCCGATTTGAAATCCCCAAGATTCACCCCTCCCACCGGCCTTCCAGTCAATACCCCGTAATTATTTTTGGTATATGACAAATTATTTTTTAATTTATATGTTAAATATTTTCTTATATAATTGTAAAAGAGATAGTATTAATTTTAAAATATTGAATTAATTAGCATTATAGTTTAGGGTTCACGGTATATGGTTAAGGGTTTAATGTTTATGAGTTACTATTTTAAGGTTTAGGGATTATGGTTTAAGTGTGGTTTAAGGGTTGGGGTTTAAGGTTTAGGTGTTAGGGGTTAAGGGTTAAGGGTTTCTGATTCAGGGTTTATGTTTTAGGATTTATGGTTTAGGGATTAAGAATTTAGGGTTTAAATTAATTAGTGTTTTTTAATTTATATGATAAATATTTTCTTACATAATTATAAAAGAGAGTATTAATTTTAAAATATTGAGTTAATTATATTTATAGTTTAGAGTTTATGGTTTAAGACTTATGATTTAGGGTTTAGTTTTCAGTGTTTAGGGATAAATATGGGGATCAGGGTGCAATTGTATATATAAACTTTAATTTAATCTAGTTCTTATAAATTATTAACACAATTATTGATATAACATCATTTTATATTTATATATTGCATACATAAATATTTATATTTATTCAATATAAAGATATATTGATGTATTTATTTTTTAAAATCTCTATGATTAAATCAAAAATAAAAAACTTAAAAATTTAATATTTAAAATTTAAAATTTTAGTCCATATTTCAGTTAAAAAGTTTAATATTCAAAATTTAAAAAAAAATCTAAAAAATGATAATCTCAACACAAAAATTTTGAAAGAAAAAATAGAAAAAAATATGTTAAAAATAAAAAAAAATTAAAATTGAGCAATAGTGGCGTTTAGGTAAACCGCCGCAAAAAGTTGAGTTATAGTGGCAGCAAAAAATCTAAGAATTACCGGCGTTTTTTAAGAAAATGCCGCAAAAGGCCATTTTTTTTATAAAGAAAGGCAAAATCCCGCTCACCCAATTTGGTTACCCGCTCGTTAACCAAATCCCCAAATACAAGTTTGTACTTATTTCTTTTTCTCTTTTACTTTCAAAATTTGAATTCACCCACCATAGCTACTCCTTTTCTATCGATCTGTTAGGGTTTTGGAGAAACAAATAGATATTGAAGAGAAGGAGAACGAGGAAGAAGAAGAAGAAGAAGAAGAAGAAGAAGAAGAAGAAGAAGAAGAAGAAGAGGAAGAGAAGAGGGGGGAGGAGGAAGAAGAAGAGAGTGAAGATGAAGGGACTAAAAAGGTCAAAGGTAGTAGTAGAAAGAGGAGTTCTAGGAAATCTGGTCGAGATTCGGCTGAGAAGAAAGAGCCAGTGACGCCTAGTAGTGATAGGCCTACAAGGGAAAGGAAAGTCGTAGAAAATGTATGCTTTCTTTTCTGGGGTTAAGGCATGGGTTCATCGCCTGCACCACTTCCGTCCAACGATGGTACTGCCATTGATCAAGGAGTTGCTTTCATTCTCCTTTTACTTGCTCTGGCCCTCTTTGTTATACCATAGCTCCACTTAACGATGGGATTAATTAACGATGGGATTAATTAAAGTTGCATAACTCCAGTTAATCTTGGCCCTCTTTGTCTTTTCTCTTTGGTATCTAAACTGGTTATATTAACTTTTTTTTTTCTAGTATTTATAGCTTCTACTTTGGAATCAGAAATTATTGGTAGGAAGTGCTGAGAATTGGAGCTAATTTGGTGTAATATGCTTGTTTGACAGGTTCCGTGGTTTCTTTTGGAAGGCAGCCAGAATAGGTGGGTCTCCTTTGCTGCTTGGTTAACTTCTTTCTGGTTGTATTGAGAATTTGGAATAGTCATGTAGTGTCCCCCTGTTCTGAATCTTATTTGGACATATAATGTTTATCGTGTATGAAGCCTTTAAATTAGTTGATAATAAATATGATAGTGATTGGCTCAAAAATGCAGGATGATAATTATCTATGACTCTAAAATGATTTTGGAAATGAGACTAAAAGTGAAAGACAAAAATTTAGCTATATCATTTTTAAATAATCATATTGTATAGAGAACTTGTGCTTTGTTTTAGAATTAAAATCTCATAAAGTCGTGAATTAGAATAGGGTGGTAATGATATTTTGACTGGGAGGGGATGGGGATTAATCTTTGAACACAATTGCAGGGAAATTGGTTTAAATGAATTATTTAGTCCAATGCTATGTTAGTTTAATTATATTGTCTTCCTTTCTTTTGGGGGTAGAGACTTTAGAGGTTGGGGGAATAGTTGAATTGAATTTCATAGATTTTGGCTTGGCTTTTTGGAGAAGAAAGAGGAGTAAAGGGTGTTTCCTTTTGATTTATGTTAAGTTTGTGCTAGCTGAAAGTCAAAGAATGGCCTGAAGATGCATTTGTTGGGTCTAATAATGAGCATTGCATCTTATAGTTTTACTTCGGTTCTTTCATCTGTAACATTTTCATTAATCAATGGAAGTACAATGACATCAACATTGCAGCAAGCAGGCTAAAATTCATGGGGGCTGTTCTGAGCTTGGCTGCACCAAGGAGTTCGATAAATGACTGCAACGAGGTCTTACAAAGTGGAACGTGGAAGAAAAATAAGTCCTCATGCTTGAATAAAGATAACTCAAGATTGATTCCTTGTCTTCCTGATGAGCTGTCATTGCAGATCCTTGCTCGAATTCCTAGAATTCACTACTTCAATTTAAGGTTGGTGTCACAAAAGTGGAAGGCGACTGTTATGAGATTTTTAAATAGTATTGTTCATGGTCACTGAACTTTGTTGTTACTGCATGGCCAGCACTATTTATTTCTGATGCTGTAACTCGTTTCAGTGGCTTTCAAGTTGTCAAAGAACCTTCAAACTACATGTTTTATTGGAGATTTTAGTGAAGGGATCTCAGCTGACTTGGGGTTATCTCTGTTATTGAAGCTTACAAAATCTCCAAAATCATTGATGACTCAATTCTAGAAGACTCCAAGTCTGGGCAAGTTGTGTGTCAAACCTGAAGATTGAATTTTGTAGATGTTCAAATCATAAGCACCCATCCAAGCATTTATAGCAGAAAATTAAGTAAAATTTTTGTTAAGGATAGCTTTGAAGATTCATTATATTAACTTCTGTAAGTACTTTGAATGAAGTTTTAGCTTTTCTTGTCAGGAGAGTATGACGCTTTGTTATACAGTTATTGTTTTCGGATTTTCCAAGTAATAAAGCTAAGTCATATAACTATAGTTTACTTCATACATATTTAAGTTTGAGGCTTTGACATAATGATAATATCAATGTTTGATTTGAAATGAGTTGAGGGAAGAGTTGATTACTGTAGCTGAAGTTGCATTGTTTCTCCCTCATAACAAAGTGTAAGAAGATGACGATTTGTTTTACAATTGTGTTTAGGAAATAATATTGATGCATTGAATCTATCCTGACATTTATTCACATGCCTTTCACTTGGTAACATGGTCCTGGCTGCATCCTTTTGTTTTGTTTTATTACTTGAATTGTAAACATTGTTCTTGTAATTGGTTCCGAATATTGTCAAAATTCAAGACTTATGATCCATGTCTAGGTGTTATTTAATATGTCCGTTTGTTTTAAAACCTTTTGTTTTATCGAAGAAAATCATTCTGAACATTTTCTTGCAATGCTGTTTTTTCAGGTAGTTTAGGAGTTCCAAATATTTTTCCAAAGTTGTGTTTAGGGAAAGTAGGAGTTGATAATTCAAAGCTGAATAATGTTAGAATTTGTATAAGGCAAAGACCATTGCGATATACTTCCCTAGTTAAACACTTAGAGAAGGCATTCAGCATAGGTTTGAGGCAATCTGTTTGGTTTCTAATATAGTACTTTGGAAACCCAGGGTAAGTAACTTTTTCTAATATAGTGCTCACAATTATAAATTTGTTTGATAACTGCTGTTTGAGACAATCTGTTCGTTTTCTTGCCCATAACCATGATGATTTTTTTTGAAAGGGAAAAAAAGGAAAAAAGTGAAGAGCTTTTTAACTATTTTCTAAAATGAGAATAAAAGCACCAATCCATGGTGGATGAAAGCAAATTATAATCCATTCAAACAAACAAAAAACAAAACCACCAAACGAACAATGAAAGCAAATATACCAAAAACATAAAAGTCAATAAAATTTTAATATTCTGTTGTAAAAAGCTAGTTTATATTATAGATAGATAGATATAAAACACTGTTAAAATTTTTAGTTAGAGATAAAAGATAAAAAAACAAAAGATATTTTTGACCTAAGAAATTTATTAATTATCATCATTATAATATAACAGTAATGTAAAATTTTTAGAGATATTTAATTGAATAAAAAATAAAAAAAGAAGACAATTTTGATCCTATTTATTTCCCTTATATTTCGCCATTACTTAAGTCATTCCTCGACAAAGAAAAAAGAAAAGCAACTGGATGATGCTGGATTCAATAATGAAGGGTGCAAAAATTCTAGTCCTTATTACATACATGTAATTTTGATTTTTATATTATATAAATACACTCGCTTTTTCTCCATCTCACATGAAAATTTTGCAACTTCCATCCATGGTGGATGTGCTCACATGTCAATAAAAGTCCTTTGGATATTATAATCCCTAATAACTGCCATAAATGTTAAATGGCATGATCTAGGAAGTAATAATTTACAATATTAAATAAGAATTAAATATAATAGATATTTACTAGAAATATGAATTTTGCTTAATAGTATAGTACAGATTCAAAGGGTTAAAGATCCAAATCTCGTAGCATAAAATAAATTTAAAAATTAAGTTTAAAACCAATTGAAATCCTTATTAAATCTTTAAATTCAGATTTCGTTATGCCATTTCTTTAAGGTAGATCAGATTATTATTAATTTTCAAATTAATTGCACATTGATTTATAATAATTGCATATTAATTTGTAAATTTTTGTGTGATCTTATGGCAAGCTTGTATCTTTTTTGTAGTGATCAAATATTTGTGTGGCATTATTTTGTGTAGATGGACCGTAATCAAGACCAAAATGCAATTGTCGGAGTTGTGACTTCAGTTTTAGCTTTTGAGGCTCTTTGGATTAAAAAATTAAGAACTAGGAAGAAAATTGCTTCTCACCCTCGTATGAATTGAGATTATGAAAGAGAAAATTATATTAATAGAATTTTATATAGTGGTGACCAGCATTGTATTGGTGTGATAAGGATGAGACCAATTGCCTTTTTTAATTTGTGTGATATTCTTAGTAGGAATAATTTGTTACAATCAACTAAATCAGTGAATATTAGGGAGCAAGTAGTTATATTTTTACATATAGTTGGTCATAATATGAGGTTTCAAGTGATTGGATCTAGATATTATAGATCAATTGAGACAATTCACGTTACTTTAGGGTTGTATTGAGAGCTATTTTGAAATTGTATAAACTATTTATTAGATTGCCTGATGAGTCAACTTCTAGTGAAATCAGAAAAAAATCCAAGGTTTTATCCTTATTTTAAAGATTGTATTAGAACATTAGATAGAACTCATGTTCGTGCATCCGTTCCACTTAGCATTCAAGGAAGATTTCGTAGCCGTAAATGGGGAACGACACAAAATGTATTGGCTGCCATTACATTTGATTTGAAATTTTCCTATGTTTTAGCTGGTTGGGAAGGTAGTGCACATGATTCTCGTATTTTAAGTGATGCACTTTCACGCCCAGGAGGATTAAGAATTCCGAAAGGTGAGAATTAACATTAAATACCAAATAGTTCAAGTAAGCTAATAATTTTTTAATAATAATTATGTTTTGTAAATTTGTAGGTAAATATTATCTTGCTGATGCTGGATATGGCATCCGAAATGGATATATTACCCCATATCGTGGTGTCTGATATCATTTAAAAGAGTTTAGTGCTCAGGGGCCTGAAAATGTAAGGGAACTCTTTAATCTTCGTCATTCATCATTGCGAATCACTATTGAACGTATTTTTTGGATTTTGAAGAAACGATTTCGTGTGTGAGATGCTATTGGAATTTTTAAACTCAAATAGATATAATTTTGGCTTGTTGCATCATTCATAATCATATAATGGGAATTGATCCTAGTGATTTACTTAATCAAGGATTATACGAGGAGCCTGAGTCTGATTTGATAATACCAACTCTTACGGAGCGAGAAGAAAGAGAAGAAGCAAGAGAATGGTTTGCTAAGAGAGAGGAAATTGCATAAACTATGTGGACTGATTATATGGCTAGAAATATTAGGTAGGTTTAGGGCTTAGGGTTATTGTTTCTATGTTATGTATGTTTTAGTATTAAAATTGTTTTTTTAATGTTGATTGGATAATGATATTGAAATTAGTTTGTTCGATTTTGAAATTATTATGTTTTAAATTTGTTAGACATTGAATTTATTATGTTTTAAGCTTGTTGGATATTGAAATGATTGACAATGACAATTATTAATGTAGAATGGGTAAGGCAACAAAGAAAGGGACATCCAAGCAATTCAGGTGGACAAAATCGATGGAACATCTTTTTCTCGAAATTCTAGCAAAGGAACCCAGAAAGGAAATAAACCTTCTAACACTTTCAAAGCAGTTTCTATTAATCGAGTTGCCGTAGCTATTTCTAAAAGATCTCAAATCCAATGCGATGTGAAGCATGTGGAAAATCATTTGAGGACTATAAAAATCAATGGTAGATTATATGCACAATTCGGGTTGAAAGTGGTTTTGGATGGGATGATAACATGAAAATGATCACATGTGATAGAGCGAAATATGATGTAGCAGTGATGGTAATATATGTATATATATATTAAGTATATTTCAATTGTTTTTTTATTTGTTATTCTAATTGTATATAATATCCAACAGGCACATAAAAAGTATGAACCATTTTTGAATAAAAGCATTGATCATTATGATGAAATGACTATGATTGTTGGCAAAGATATGGCAACAAAGAGTTTTGCCAGAACATTTGCTGACATATATTTGGATGATGGTAACCAAGATTCAGTGCCTATAGACTGTGACAATGAAGAGATTGAAGAGGTAAGAACAAAAGTATCTTCATCTAGCACATCTAAACATAAAAGAAAAAATTCTCAAGAAAGTTTCGTTGATGAATGAATTAAATTTGTGGGTGAACAACTTGGCAAAATTGCTAATGCTTTGGAACAATTTACTGCGGATAAGACACCACATCTTTACGAAGAAGTGATGTCGATAGAGGTAGAAGGATTTGATGATGACTTCCTTTGTAGTGTGTTTGATTATCTTGTAGGTCATAAATCCAAGGCCAAAGCTTTTTTAGTTAAAAGTAAGAAGCATAGAAAGATTAGGCCTCAAAAAATTTCTCAAGGTTGAAGATATCGATACTTTAATGTGGTGAAATATTAGTTATGCACTTGGACAATGTTGTTGTTATCATGTGATGTACTACTAATTATGCACTTGAATAATATTATTAATTTCTAGTATTAATTGTTGTTTGGAAGCTAAATTATAATTAATCAATCTTTGTTTTTTTGTTTTTTATAACACAATTAGGAATAATTTATTTGCTTTGATTGTTCTTAATTTATGACGGTTAATATTCTAGCTTAATAATTGAGTATTATTATATATTTAATTTGATTTATTTATTTAATAAATTATTGCAATATATGTAAAAACGATGTAAAATATAAATTTATTAATATATATAAAATAAACTCAATTAAACAATGAAAAGATAATAAATTCTCAAATATATATATTTGTTTCATTTAAAACAGTTTTTAAGGAATATTTGTAGGAAATCTGGTAAACAATAGAAAATATTTTACACAGATTTATTCAAACACCAGAAAAGTAAATCATTTTTCAAAAATTATTTTTCAAAAAATATTTTACTGACAAACAAACAGAGTATTAACTTATTCAAAATTTGAGCTCCAACTTGAGTCAAAATTAGCTCTAGTTTGATAAAATTTCACTTTCAAAATTCAACTTATTCAACACAAAAGTTGAATTATTTGAGGAGGTTGTCAGGCCTTGGCCCTTAAAAATAAAAACTTATAGTTAAGTCCATATAGAAATAATAAAACTATAATTTAATCTATAATAAAATTATATTTTGAACCTCTTAAAAATAAAAAAAAATTCTATTTAGCCTTTTAAAAAATAACAGAATTATAAGTTAATACATGATAAAATTATATTTTAATTTCTAAAAATTTTATAATTCAATATCGACCCGCTAAAAAAGTTTCTAGCTTCGCCCTGATTATTTCAGCTCACTAAATTAGATTTACAATCGCAGATTAAAAAACACAAGTAACATATTTGTTGCTATAACGCAGGTTTTGGCAATCATGAACATCGCTTTGTTTGCAGACCAAACATTCGACATATAGGGTTAATAAAATAGGAAAATAAAAATAGAACAAGTAAGAAAAGTATGATTCATCACTAAGAATCATATTAAGAAAAGGAGATTCAGATTCATAACCAAATATGGGAAATTAAAAGTATTACCATCAATAGCTTTCTAGTGGGTCGATAATGTTTGGATTTGTTACAATTGTTGAGAACACAGTTTGGTAGGTATTGTTCCCTACCTTATATCATGAAATTGGTATTAGGCGACGACATTGGAACCGCAGTTGGGAAGGCAACATGAGAGACAACCCCTATTCAATTACGTTGTTGTTGCATGGTAGTTTCACTTATGGCCTGTAAGTGGCATTCCAAATCTTTCTTCCTCTCTTGGCCATCACTATTTTGAGTCTGGTCGACCTTGCTGTTCAACTCGTCGCTTTTCTCTCTTTCTATTATTTCCACTCATTCATTGGGTTTCGAAACAGAATATTGACAAAAACCTCATCTCTTGGGATAGCTTCACATATGTTGCCTAATAAGGATTGGACCTACAAAGATATCCTCCCAGCCCCTTTACAACCAGATTCATGACCTCACGTTTCGCATAATAATTTATTTTGTCATCCAATTCTATATAAAAATAATTATTTTTACTTTATATTTAATTTTTTCACCTTTTCTAATTTTTAAATTTATATTGTTTGATAAATCACCTCAAAATAGATGGAGAAGTTAATGTCTATTAACCTTATCTTGTCAGCAAGTAATTATTTTTTAAACTTTTTAAAAAATTATTTAATTGTTGATGTGTCATACATGTGGACTGCCACATCAATAAAGTTAAATAACTAAATGAAATAAAAGATTAAATGGAGGGTTAAAAATTGTTAGAATAAATCAATATAATTTATAATTTTAATAAAATATTTAATATTACAATTTAATTTTAATTATAAATTTTAAAATCAATAATTTTAAAATTTTAAAAATATTCTTAATGTATTATTGAAAAATATTTATATTAATATTTTTCTAATATATATAAATACTACAATGATAAATATATCAATAATAAATTTTTTTTATTGTATAAAGGTTTTAATATGTCATAAGTCTTTGTACACTTTAAAAACTTAGAATTTAATTCTTGTAATTTTACTTTCAAGAATTTGGTCTCTCTACTTTTCATATTTAAAAATTAGGTCTAATTGTTAACATTGTTAAAATTTTTTTGTCAAATTTACTAGTATGATTTTTTTAATGAAAAATATTCACTTGGTAGTCATGTATTAAAAAATAGTGCTGTAATGAACTTAAAATTAACAAAATATATTTAATGGCATTAATAATGGGATCTAAATTTTAAAATCTAAAAGGTCATACTAAATTCCCAAAAATCGAAATACTCACAAGGACTTACAGCATTATTTAACCTAGTATAAAATATAAATATTTTAATTGTATAGATATGAATATTTGTTTAAATAATGTTCAACTTCATTTATCTCTCACAAGTCTAATTTATCAATAAGTACTCTCATATAGAGAATATATGTAATTTAAATTAGGCATTATTTATTATCAGGTTTATACATGATATTGATTATTACAAAATATTATCTTATTATAAAATAAATTTCAATTGTCAAAGAAAATTGTATTATAATATTTTGTAACAAATATATTTATACCATGTTCTTTTCACAAAAAATAATTTTTAAAAAATGATTTCAAAAAAAAATTACTAAATAACGAAAGTATTTTACATAAAATCGTCCAGATACCTTAATATATCAACTTTAAAAAAAAATCAATTCTTTCTTTAAAATTCATTTTCCGAAAATTATTTGCAATTAAACAAACGCGACTTGGACAGTTACTAACATAAGGTAAGATGTGTCGGAATCTTAATGTGGAAAAGCCCCCTAACATAGTGACGAAAGCATACGATACTCCTTTTATTTCTATTGCAGCTAAAGCATAAGATACCTTTTAAGTTAAAATCATGTTAGATTAGGTGAATGATTGAAAAAATATAGATGAAATTTGTATCTTGGAGAAAATATAAAATAAAATTTTAATATCAAATTTTGATATTTCGTATTCTAACTTATGTTTGAAATAATTTCTTTATACTTGTATTGTATTGGTATTACTTTTTATAACTTATCATATTTAATGTCATATTTAATTATTTTTTAAATTGCGCACATGCAATTTACCATGTATAATATTAATGACATTCTAGATTTTAATTATTTTTTTAACTTTGAATTTTCTTCTTTTTCTTTTTTTTTTATTTTAAGAATTTAACTAAATAAGACTTTGATTCACTTGAAAAAAATTTAAATTTAAGATTTATTATGCATAGTTATATGCGCAAGAGTTTTTGAGTTTTAATTTAATTAATCTTAATTTGATTTTAATCTTAACTTATTAATACGATCTATTTATAGTTATTTATATTTGTAACTATATTGTACTTATTACGCTTAAAAAAATTTAAATTGTTTCACTTTTCTTTTCCTTTCAGAATATTTCATATTAATTCCTAATCGATCTAGACATCTCTTTTGTGGTGGCATCCACTTTAAACTTCATAAGGTGTGCAGATAAGAGATTTGGCTGCCAATTATATATTCTGACTAAATGAATATATGCCTCTTAATTTCCTTTTTGTTTTTCTTAGGAAAAAAAAAACAGAAAAAGAAAAGAATATGCAAGTACCTTCATTCTTTATCATCTTCATCGTCATCATCATGTGCTTGATTTTGCCTTTTACCAGGCTAATTGGAATGTATACATGTGTGTGTATATATACATGCTAATTGTCACCATATTCACCTGCCTGATCAATTGTAGAGGAATATATGACTGTTAGCATCCTCGCAATTTCAGACTTAGAGATATTTAATAAATACAAGATTTATGATACACTTACATTCATAATGTATATGAAAAGGAAAGTTATTTAATAAATATATTTATTAAAAATTCACATAAAAATTAATTGATATTTTGATTATAATTGTAAAGTTAATTGTTTACTGTGCATGAATGTAGAGTTGTCTAAGGGTCGGGTTATCTATTTAAACTCGAAGGCCTGCTTGAAATATGGAAGGGTTTGGACAAGTAAATAAAGCCAAAAAAAAAAGGGGCTTGGGAAAATGTATAGACCCATTTTTTGTTTTGGTCGAGCCTCTAGTAAAGTTTTTATGCCTGAGCCTAACCCGACCTGAATGTATATATAGCTTCTATATTGATTCTATTCCTTTGTTGGGTATGAAAGATTTGAAGGTGTGCGATTTACTTAGTGAGACTTGTAACAACCTGATTTTTAGTGGTGTCGAAAATAGTGGTTTGAGGCCACTAAATCCGGTAAGTAAGTTTGTAAATATATTATTTAATATTTACGAGCTAAATATGATTTTAGAAAGGTTTTTAAATTATTAATTTGTGCTTTGTAATGATTTATTCGGTTAAGTGGTTTTAGAAAATCAGGTATCGGGATCTTATTTTTATAAACCGAGCCGTAAATATTTTTATAAATGTTTACGGAGTGTCAATAAGGTAGTACTAAAGTTTCGTTAAATTTTTTTATCATTTTGGTAGTCAATTAATTAAAAAGGACTACATTGAAAAAGGTGTAAAACTTTCGAATTATAATAATAAAGTGACTAAATGGCTTGATTAATAAATAAGAAGGGACTTAAAGGGTAAATAATCCTAAAAGAGAGGCTGAGGCAGCATATGAATAAAAAATAATAAAATAAAAAGAAATAATGGCAAAATTGTAATTATAATGAAATCAAATAAGACAAATTGAAATTTAAAAAGCATTCCAGGCTTTTCTTCTCCAAATTTCGGTTTAAAAACAGAGAAGGGGGAGAGCTCAACCTGGTTTTTATATTTTTGGCTGTAGGTAAGTTCAATTTAGCCCCGTTTTCAATAATTTTTATGTTTTTGAGATTTTTACAATTAAATTCAACTAAACATTACTTTTGTTTTTTATTTGGTTAAAGATTTTGAATGTTTCCATTGATGAATATATATGATTCTTGATGTTAAATGATGAATTTGAGATATTAGTTGTTAATTAAAAGTATTTTATTAAGTAATTTTTGATGAATTTCTCGATTATGGACTAAATTGTTGAAATGGTAAAAATACAAGAGTTTGTTGTGAATTTATTGCAAAAATGGGCTGTATTGAATGCCATTAATATTTGGTTAGCTTGAATTTGTATTAAAAATGGTTAATTTGCATGATTTGGGCTCAGGGACTAACTTGAATAAAAGTAAAATTTTAGGGGAATTTTGTAAAAATTTCAAAAATGACCAAATTACATGAAAATTTTTTTTATTATTTAAATTAAGAAATTAAATGAAATTATTAATTTAGAACAAGATTGGGTAGAAAATCGAGGAAAATAAAAAATTACTAAAATACCCCTGAATCTTGGTAGTTCTGCAATTTAGCCAGGTAAGTTCGTATGAATTGTAGTCTGTATAATTTTGATTAAAGTGAATGTTAATTGCTGATGGGTATTATATATATGTAACACCCCTAACCCATACCCGTCGCCGGAGGGTTAAAGAGTATTACCATACAAGCACAAAATTTCAGTTAACTTTATTTGAATAACTCCCGTTGGCACACTTATAAAACCGAATTCCAACTTGTTTTTCCAATTATACAATATACAAAAGAGTCATCCAAAGATAATGGGTACATTGATTAATTCTTAAGTTCAATTCACATCAAAACATTGAAAACTTTAATCGAATATCAACCACACATTCACATTAACTATGTGGAGCACATATGGTAACTTAACAAGCCATTTTCGCATGGCTATACATATATACATCATCAAAAAGATACTTATTTAACAACAAAAAGTCAAGCCTATACATGCCATTATCAAAGTTTAACTACTAGAGTACCGAATGGGCTTAGATAGTGTGGACGACTTCGACTTTGAGATCCCCGAGACCGTAGCTAACGAACGAGATCTATAAAACAGAGGATTAAGGGCAACAAAGTAAGCATTTCTATGCTTAGTAAGATTTAAGTAATGAAATCATTAAAAATTAAAGCATAGCATTCATAATGCTTATCATCTTTTCTTTGACCGAATATAACATGACTAAATATACTACTATTGTTTATGCAAGTCATTTTAAATTATTCCTTAAACACCAATTCATATCACGTAGATAACTTCTTTTTATTCAACCAACTTCATTATTTGGCTGAATACATCTAATTCAATTTCAAGGCTAAATAAATACATATACGCATATTCACATATTCATGTTACTTCACACTTCAACCAATATACTCACATGCTCAGAGCCAATCTTAACATATTTTCACTTGAATCAAAATTCATGTATCCTGAATAAGTTATAGACTTCATACAACCATAAGTAATGGCTGACAGAGCACTATCTAAATGAATAATCATAATTTAAACCAAATCAAATTTTACAACGTATATACGGTACATACCTGACCATCTTAGGGTTGTGAGCCTATTAATTTGAATTATTACAGCAAGATCACACATTTCCAACACAATTGCCTTCGGGACTTAGCCCGGATATAACACCAGCACGAATGCCTTTGGGATTTAGCCCGGATATAACACCAACAAGAATGCCTTCGGGACATAGCCCGGATATAACACCAGCACGAATGCCTTTGGGACTTAACCCGAATATAACATCAAAATGAATGCCTTCGGGACTTAGCCCGGATATAAATCTCACACAAGGCCTGCGGGTCTTAGCCCGTTGAAAATCCTCAATTATTGTGCACATATATATATCATAGTACATTAGCATTTCATTTACATTACTAGAACATAAGCACAACATGCTTATCAACCATTCCACTTTCGGCTCAATAGCCATATACAAAGAACAAGACTTCGTTTCGCTATCCAACATGATTTCTATAACCATTCGGTTACAAGTCATATGCACAAATTATTTATCTCACTACTTAATTCAAGTAGAACCATTAGGTTACAATTTATATATTATGCTTATATATCATGATTTTATCAAATCATAAACTAAGTTCCATTACTCAAAGACTTACCTCGGATGTTTTGAACAGTTGCGGATAGGCTACTTGATTGGTTTCTCCTTTCCCCTATTTGATTTAGTTCCTCTTTGCTCTTGAGCTTTAAATTTAAACAAATGAATTTGTTTAATTACTTACTCAACTTTGATTCTTTAATAATCACATTTGGCAAGCATATAACTTCAATGCATATTATGTTTTATAAAATGTGCCATGACTCGATTTCATGCTTTTTATATCAATATCTAATTCGCATACACAAACAAAGATTCACATAACTTACCATGCTTTCCTATACACGAATTCAACTATATATAATATATATATGTATATCCGAATGTCTCTATGTCACAAGGTGCATACAGAAGGTATATATATTTATACCTATGTGTGAATATCACAATTTAATTGATTACTTGTTCATGCACAACCACGTATACACCTATATATAATTAGAGCATATCTTAATATCTTATATACTCCATTCGACCCTAACCACTCAAACTTAGCTTTCATGTACAATCTCCATTTCATGAGCAAATGTAGCAAATTGCACACCGGTTTCATTCTTGCCAAATAATGACCGAATATGCATGACAAATAAATAGCTTACATAACACATAACTCACATAGCCAAAGTTCATATAACCCTAATGTCCAAATATGTATATCACCCAAATATTCTTATGACTTAACCTTTAACTCCTTTTTGTCGAATATCCATTAAATATCTAGTCATCAAAAACCTTATTTTTAACCACCGTATATATATATAATTAGCAAAATGGATTGATTATACATATATACTATCAAAATCGAACATAATAATCTTACCTATGCATAACATTACTCACATTCCAATACTCAAATTATTCAAATCATACTCTAAAAAAAATCATGAACAATGCCGAACCCTTAAATGTTCAAACATCTAATTTACTCAATTCAAAACACCTAAACGACATTTGTTCAAGACATTAAGCAACCCCATGTTCGGCTATTACACATATGAGCATTAACAATTCATACTTTTAACAAGATCAACTTATTCAACCATCATTTAAGCTATTTAACATAAAACTAACATCTTCCCAAAAACTTATCAAAATAACAAAAATTTAGCACTTGCTGAATGGACACTTGTTCATTGATTCATGAATTTAAACCATGGGTTAGCTATGCTATGTATTTATAAATTCTATTTCATAATCAATTTCAAAGCAAATTTACAATACATACCTTTAAATGGAGATAACCATGGCCGAATGCATTGGCTTCTTCTTCAATATTTTTCTTTCTCAAAATTCGGCAATTGAAGAAAGAAGATGAACATCCAATATTTTATCTTATTCATCTATATTATTAAGTATAAAGCCATTTAACTAATAATTAATACATATTTTAATATAAAAGTATCATCATGGCCGGCCACTATGAACAAAAATGGATATTTGACATGCAAGTCCAACCTTTTTTATAACATGCATTAATAAACCACTTTTAGATTTACCTATCACATTTCACAATTTTCTCACACAAGTCCTATTTAATAAATTTCACATACAAATGACAAAATTAAAGCATGAAACTTTCACACATGCATGTACACATACAATAATCATATAATATAACGGTTAATTATTTTTATGACTCGGTTTTGTGGTCCCGAAACCACTTTCCGACTAAGGTCAAATTAGGGCCGTCACAATATATATATATGTATGTGTGTGTGTGTGTGTGTGTGTGTTCTATTGTTGGAATTGAATTATTATTGGAAACATATTATCGAATTTAATACTCAGTTTGGATTGAATGCGGGATTTGAGCACATCCATAAATTGATGTATGGTGGTATTGGAAGGAGACATCAGAATATTACCCAAGTAAACTGGGGTTCAACATCTGTTGCAAACTCTCGTGTTTTACTTCCTGTTTGGAGTGATTTGGGTGGATCAACTCTCACTAGCTTTTGTTTAGCTCTTATGAGCTTCCGTTGGTGTGTTCTGGTGGACTAGCTCTATGAGCTTCTATTGATGATGAACTCTTATTTTTAAGTCGTTCTTCGTATGGAAAATCTCGATAAAGTAAATTGTTTAATGAATTTAAAAGATTTGTTAATTATTGAATATTGACCCAAACATAAATGAAAATGAGATATGTTGTTACTAAATGAGATACATGAGTTATGTACTCGTGAATTGAGTATTGAATGACTAATGCAAATGTATAAACAGTTGTGGTTTGATATGTGAACAACTATTTATATAGCAATTGTGTGAATTGGGACATTGTTAATCAAACAAAAGATGTTAGCATGTGCAATTTGAGTATTTGACACTTTATCATTAAATTGAATTTAAGTTCGATTGAATGTATTGAAATTGATATATATATTGAATATATTGATTATTTGAATTGAAATGAATATTAGTTGTATTTGAAAAGTGAATTGAAACCCTATTAACTGTATCGGGCTGACTCGGATATAGATAGCATGCCATAGGATTGGAAGAGTTTAGGGATTTCTTCGACTTCGAGTCGATGAAACACGGGCGTGAGTCTCAGTTGTGTGTGACACACGGCCAGGTGACACATGGAAACACAAAAAATTATATACTTTTTCCTACCCATTTTTACTTAAATTCATGCAAATCCGGTTAAATTCTTGTCGAAAAATAATTAAATATTATAAAATAATTAAATTGTGTTAAAAATATGAACATGGTGAATTTAGTTAATTTTATACTTAATTTTGATTAAATTTTGACTATTTTCGACAGATTTGCGCAAAGGGCGAAAATTGGCTCGATTGACACTACTGAAAGCACAAAATCGAGAAGCAATTTGAAGTATTGAGGCACATTAATTTCCAGCATAAGATGGTCCAAAAATGTGTTTTAATTCATAATTTAATTAATTTTAATTTATTCCCCATTAAATTTGGGTTAAATAATTTATTTTTAATTAATTATGAAGAAAGGGTCCAGTTGAACCGCACCGATCGAGCCATATTGAGTGAACCGAACCAGCAACTAAATGGGCAGCCCAGAACCCTCCATAGGCTGACCCAAACCAGCATTTTATCTGATTAAATATGCTTGCAAATAGGCCCTTGAAGAACTTTCAAAATGCATTCAAACCCCTCCTTTAATTGTGGCTTTATAAAATTGCCCCAAGCTTAAAATAGCAAAGTTGAAACTCTCAACTTTGCCATGTGTGTGGCTGGCCATAGGGGGCTCTTTGGCTTCTGGAATTTGCTATTTTTATCAGCCACAATCAGCTATAAGATCCATCCCTTGCTGATCATTCAAACCATCCCTCATTCCACAACATTCTCTCATTCCCTTTCTCACTTTTCTCTCATTTTTTTCATCCCATTTCCCTCTTATTCAAGTGCCGATTTCTTCTCTTGGGAAAGAGGATCTCATCAGCCATTTTGGAGTAGCAATTAGGTGTTCATATGCCACCTTGATAGTCGAGGGCAACGAAGAATGAAGAACGGAGTAGCTAGTCAAGCCAAGGAGAAACACCGGATTTGCTTATTGTTCCCTATCTATTTAAGTTTTGTTGTTGTTTTGACGAACATGCTTATGAATATTTATGCTATCGAAATGGTTACTTTAATCAATTTAGCTTAAATTAATTTTGTGTTGGGTTGATTACATTCTGCCTGCTTAAATTGTTAAAATGATGTTTATGCTGTTATAGGCCTCGGTAAATTGCTTGGTTAAGTAAAATCATGCCTAAGTTATTCTTGCGTTACGACTGTGAGGTAGCTAATGAATTAATTACTTAAACGGATTGCAATTGTAATTAATTGACACAGTACTTAATCAGTGCATGTTTATTCATCTAAGGTAGCTGAAGGTTAAAATGTATCTGGCGATATTATTGCCTTGCATAACTTGCAAGATTATTGTGATTAAACTGTTTCAAGGTAGGGATGCCTTGTTACCTCACATAGTCTTTTATATGCTTATTAGATTTAATTATTCGTTTGAATTGACATAGGGATATGCAAGAGATTAGTTCAGTTTAATGAGTATGTATGTGCAATAACATGTTTGCTTACTAGAATCTGTTTAGTCGGTTGAATTGACATAAGGATATGTCAAGAGATGAATGGATTTTTGTATGTAAGTTTGTTCATAAGTTAGCAAATTACCGGGTTGCTTTGAATTTATTCGTAACAGTGTAAACATGAGTTTAATAATTCTGAGTTCAAGAAATATAATTAATCCAACACAAGTATGTTACCTTAATTAAATCTTATTTGAAATCGTGCATTATAACTCCTTTGTTTTATTTTAATTATTTATTTAGTTTTTTTAAATAGTTTTTGACCATCTTTTAAAACCAAATTATTTTTACCTCACCAAAGTATTTTACAATTAATTTCATAAATAATTTTTTTACAGTCCCTGTGGGTACAATAACTCGACATTACTTGTCACTTTATTAATTATTACGATTGTGTACACTTGCACATTTCTGTCGTTCCAAGTTTTTGGCGCCGTTGCCAGTGACTTTTTCTAAAAAAAAGCCATTATTTGTGAATTTGTTAGTTTTACATTTTGGTTTATTTTCCTGTTTAAATTTTTTCTTAATTTTTTTTTCTTGTGATTATTTCAGGTGTTTATGAGTATTGACCTGATTATTGACTTATTTCCTGTAGACCCTGAGATAGAACGAACCTTTCGACAATGAAGAAGACAAGCAAACTAGAGAATGACCGAAGAAATGAACTTTGAAAATCCGATCCAAGGAAATAGAGCAAACCTTGCTCAAAATCCTATCCTTATTGTTAACGATATGGATAGAGCCTTAAGACAATATGTCGTGCCAATATTTAACGATCTTAATTCAGGTATTAGAAGACCCAAAATCGAGGCGTAACAATTCGAGCTGAAGCTAGTCATGTTCCAGATGCTTCAGACTACGGGGCCCATTTAGTGGAATGCCTACTGAAGATCCTCATCTTCACCTAAGATTATTCATGGAGGTCAGCGATTCTTTCAAATTAGCTAGAGTACCCGAAGATGCACTACGATTGAAGCTATTCCTGTACTCACTAAGGGACAGAGCTCGAGCCTAGTTGAATTCATTACCACCAAACTCAATTTCTACATGGCAAGAGTTAGCCGAAAGATTTCTCATGAAGTATTTCCCACCTAGCAAGAATGCTAAGTTGAGGAACGAGATCACTGCCTTCCAACAAATGGATGATGAGTCCTTGTATGAGGCATGGAACGATACAAAGAACTATTACGGAAATGCCCTCATCACAGAATCCTACATTGCATCGAACTTGAGACATTTTATAATAGTCTCAACGCTCACACGAGGATGGTAGTGGACGCTTCTACTAACGGTGCTCTCCTTTCGAAGTCTTATAATGAAGCTTACAAAATCATTGAGAGGATCACTAGTAACAATTATCAATGGCCAACCAATCGATCCGCGTCAGGAAAACGAGTCACTGAAATACATAAAGTGGACGCTCTCACTTCACTCGCATCTCAGGTATCCTCAATATCCTCAATGCTTAAGAATCTTACCACTAATGGGTCTAATAGTTTTGCAGCCCAACCATCTCACCAATTTGAGAGTATAGTCTGTGTCTGTTGTAGGGAAGGACATTTGTTCGAAGAATGTCCATCGAACCCTGAATCCGTATATTACATGGGCAACCAGAACCAAAATCGAGGAAGGCAAGGACTGCAATCCAACTTCTATAACCCATTGTGGCGAAACCACCCGAATTTTTCCTGGAGTAACCAAGGGGCTGGAACCAGTAACAATTACGCCCAACATAGACCGACCCAACCGTCTAGTTTTTCCCAACAAGTTCAGAAACCAGTTCAAACTAAACCATCCAATAGCTTGGAAAGTTTGCTAGAGGCATACATGGCGAAAAATGATGCCTTAATTTAAAGCCAAGTAGCTAGATTGAAGAATCTAGAGAACCAGATGAGCCAACTTGCAACTGAACTTAGGACCCGACTACAAGGTGTTTTACCAAGTAATACGGAGAATCCAAGAAATTCGGGGAAGGAACATTGCAAAACGTTAACATTGAGGAACGAAAAGACAGTAGAGCCCAACTCTATCGAAGCTAAAAAAGAGCCAGCTGATGCTCAAGACTCAGAGGAAGTTCAATCGAGTGTTGAAATTTTAGTTTCACAAGAACCAGGATTTACAAAACCCGACAAGGTAATTCCAAAACCAGCTAATTCTGATCAACTAACATCTCCGTTAGATGCAGAATTGCCACATAAAACGAATCAACTAGTTCCAGTAAAAAAACCACCACCACCCTACCCTCAAAGACTTTAGAAGAAAAAACAGGAAATTCAATTCAAGAAATTCCTAGACGTACTCAAGCAACTTCACATCAACATCCCGTTGGTTGAAGCACTTGAACAAATGGCAAACTACATCAAGTTCATGAAGGATATCCTATCTAAAAAACAAAGACTTGGAGAATTTGAGATGGTAGCTCTGACGAAGGAATCCAGCGCATATCTTCAAGACAAACTACCCCCAAAGCTGAAGGATCTTGGATGTTTTACCATACCTTGCAACATTGGAGCAACATATTGTGGTAAGGCACTATCTGACTTGGGTGCAAGTATAAACTTGATGCCTATGTCAATATTTAGAAAGTTAGGGATAGGGGAAGTTAGACCTACTACGATTACACTTTAACTAGCAGATCGATCCTTAGCACATCCAGAAGGAAAAATCGAGGATGTATTGGTACGTGTAGATAAATTTATCTTCCCAGCTGATTTTGTTATCTTAGACTTTGAAGAAGACAAAGAAGTGCCAATTATCCTAGGAAGACCATTCTTAGAAACCAAAAAGACCCTTATTGATGTGCAGAAAGGTGAGCTTACGATGCGTGTTCAGGATGATCAGGTAATATTTAATGTTTTTAAGTCTATGCGATTTCCTGACACAATTGATGATTGTTCTACAGTATCTGATTTAGGGGATTTAATAGTGGAAAAGGAGCTCAACTGTGTTGAGGATCTGTTGGAACAAATTTTGACATTAGATCTTCCAAATGATGAAGAGGAGGATGAATACTTAGCTTTATTAGAAGCTAATCAAATGGGATTTAATCCGCAATCCTGTTTTGAATCTTTGGAGTTAGAGAAGAGGGAGTATGCCCAACCAAAAAGGTCAATCGAGGAACCACCTAAATTAGAACTTAAGGTATTACCTTCACATTTAAAATACGTTTATTTAGGTAACGATTCTACTCTGCCTGTGATTGTTTCAGCAGTATTAACTACTGAGTAAGAAGAGAAACTCATCTTGGTGTTGAAACAATTTAAGAAGGCTATTGGATAGACCATAGCCGATATTTACGGTATTAGTCCATCTGTATGCATGCACAAGTTTATCCTGGAAGATGGCGAAAAAGGGATGATTGCTGGACAACGAAGACTGAACCCCATCATGAAGGACGTGGTGAAAAAGGAGATTATCAAGTGGTTAGATGCGGGTATCATTTATCCCATCTCAGACAGTTCGTGGGTAAGTTCGATCCAGTGCGTACCAAAGAAGGGAGGTATCACAGTCATAGAGAACGAGAATAACGAGTTGATACCAACTAGAACAGTTACGAGATGAAGGATTTACATCGATTACCAGAAGCTGAACAAGGCGACTAGGAAAGATCACTTTCCTTTACCGTTCTTGGACCAGATGCTGGATAGACTCGTAGGGCGAGACTATTACTGTTTTCTCAATGGATTCTCGGGGTATAATCAGATTACAGTAGCACCGGAAGATCAACACAAGGCAATGTTCACCTGCCCGTACGGTTCATTTGCATTTAGACACATGCCATTTGGTTTATGTAATGGACCTGCTATATTTCAAAGATGTATGACGTCTATTTTTACTGACATAGTTGAGAAGTACTTGGAAGTTTTTATGGATAACTTTTCAGTATTCGGAGATACTTATGATGATTGCTTAGCCAATCTAGCTAGGGTACTAAGACGATGTGAAGAAACGAACCTCGTACTTAACTAGGAGAAGTGCCATTTCATGGTGAGAGAAGGAATTGTTCTAGGGCATCGGATAACGAGACATGGGATCGAGGTAGATAAAGCAAAGGTAAATGTTATCGAGAAACTCCCACCTCCAACATCTGTAAAGGGTGTTAGGAGCTTTTTGGGCCATGCTAGTTTCTATCGAAGATTTATCAAGGACTTCTCCAAAATTGCTAAACCCTTATGCAAACTATTGGAGAAGGACACGACGTTCAATTTCGATGATGAATGCTTAAAAGCTTTCAAGGATTTTAAGAGTCGATTAGCTATGGCACCCATAATCATCACACCAGATTGGGATTTTCCATTTGAATTAATATGTGATGTAAGCGACTTCGCGATAGGAGCTGTCATGGGCCAGCGAAGGAACAAGGTTTTCCATCCCATCTACTATGCAAGCCAGACTCTTATAGGAGCTCAACTAAACTATACGGTAATAGAAAAAGAGTTACTTGCTATTGTATTTGCTTTTAACAAGTTTCAATCTTATCTTTTAGGTACCAAAGTAACTGTTTGTACAGACCACTCGGCAATTAAGTACTTACTTGCCAAGAAAGATGCTAAGCCGAGATTGATCTGATGGGTGCTTCAACTTCAAGAGTTAGATTTAGAAATTCAAGATCAAAAGAGAGTAGAAAACCAAGTAGCAGATCACTTGTCCAGATTGGAGCCGCAAGAACGGAATTCTACTATCATACCAATTCAGGAAACATTTCCAGATGAACACATACTGAAGGTAAGTCATGTCCATAGTACCCCTTGGTTTGCTGATATTGCTAACCATTTAGCTTTTGGTTTGATGCCAACAAAGGAGAAAGTTTCTTCACTATGTGAAGTACTATTTCTAGGAAGAGCCATATTTGTTTAAAAGGTGTACAGATCAGATGATCAGGAGATGCGTGGCAGAAGATGAAGTACAAAAGATTTTATACCATTGTCACTCAACTCCGAGTGGGGGACACTTCGGAGGTACTCGTACGACAGCCAAAGTATTGCAAGCCAAATTCTTTTGGCCAACACTATTCAAGGATGCATATGCGTACGTAAAGAGCTATGACCGATGTCAAAGGGTCAGAAATGTCACCAACAGAAATGAGATGCCTCGAAAAAACATCATTGAGGTAGAATTTTTTGATGTATGGGGTATTGAATTTCTTGGTCCTTTCCCTCTGTCTTTTGGTCACAAGTATATATTGGTAGCAGTAGACTATGTGTCCAAGTGGGTCGAGGCTGAGGCTTATCCGACAAACGATGCTAGGGTTGTAATTAAGTTCTTGCAAAAACACATGTTCACAAGGTTTGGAACCCCAAGAGCTATCATTAGTGATGAAGGGTCCCACTTCGTGAACAAGTGGTTAAGATGGTTATTAGACAAGCACGGAGTGAAATACAAGGTTGCAACAGCTTACCATCCGTAGATGAATGGGCAAGCTAAACTGACAAATAAGGAAATTAGAGGCTTACTTGAGGAAGTAGTTTGCCCAAACCGACGAGACTGGTCCAAAAGGCTGGACGATGCTTTATGAGCTTACCGAACAACATAAAGACGCCTTTAGGGATGTCACCCTACAGGTTGGTCTTTGAGAAAACATGTCATCTACCCTTAGAGTTAGAGCACAAGGCTTACTGGGCTCTTCGACAACTCAACTTGGATCCTAAGCTTGCTAAAGAGAAACAGATGCTCCAACTCAACGAGCTAGAGGAACTCTGACTATTCTCCTACGAAAATGCCAAATTACTCAAGGAGAGACTTAAGAAATGGCATGACAAGCACATTCGAGTTCGAGAATTTGAAACAGGTCAGCGAGTTTTGTTATTTAATTCCATGCTAAAGTTCTTTCCAGGTAAGCTAAAATCACATTGGTCCGGTCCATTTACGATTCATCGCGTCTATCCATACGAAGTTGTCGAGCTCCAAGGTAAGGGAGGTAATTTTCAAGTTAACGCTCAGCGCCTAAAACACTATTGGAGAGATAAGATTGAACGGAATGAAATTTCGTTCATTTTATCGGATGTTTAAAATTTTCTTATTTTCCTTTTTAATAAATGATTTAGGGTATATTTTCAGGATTAGCATGTTTAAATAAATTCTGTCTAGGAGATTGGAACTTAAGCGGGACCGCTTGTGACCCCTCCAATCTTCCCTGGGAATTGATTTTAACAAAATTTTTTGAAAAATTATTCTCTAAATAGAAGTTTTAATCTTTGATTTTTCAAATAAAAGGGTCAATTTTGATCCAAGTCTTAAATCGCAGCTCAATTCCAAATTTTCATTAAGTCTAGGACTTAATTGAATTATTTTTAAAATTTGGTTGCTCTTTTCGTAAATAATAAAAACTAGATGCCTCATTTTGTAAATATTTTCAAAAGGCTTATAAAATAAATGTTTTTAGTTTTAAAAAAAAGATAATTATTAATATATAATTATATCCATTATAATATATATTAATTATTATCAAATTTTAGTATTTTATTTGATAAGTTTTTAATAATAATAATAAGATGATAATCTTTAATATATAATTATATCTATTATAATTTATATATTAATCTTTATTAATTTAGCATAGAATTAGGATTAGTTTTAATCATATTTTATCTTTGTTTAAATAAATTAAATAGCAATTAATAATTTAATATGCATAAATCTAATTATTAATTGTTGTTATCTTTGTATAGGATTAGAACTTAGAATTTTTATTAATTAAATTGTTTTAAGAATTCTATTTTAATTCCTATTGTTCCCTCTATAAATTCCACCCATCTTCCCATTCATCTATCACTCAAAACCCAAAGCACTAAAACACCAAAGTGCCGAAACCCCTAGCCACAGCAGAAACCAGCAGTTGGCCAGCACAGGCCCAGCTCCATCGCAAGCCCATCTCGTGCACACCACGCGTGTATTGCCGCTTGCTGCACCAGCCTCAGCTCGCACCAGGCCTTCATCCCGCGCGCTATACCTGCCTTCTTGCATCATCCTGCACGCGCCTAATTGATACCTGTTGCCGAACGCCCGTGTCACTACCTGCTTCAAGCCCTGTTGCGCATCACTGCTCCCACACACACCACGCCCGCACGCCCTAGCTACTTGTGCGACATTCTTCATTCATCCATCCTAAGCTACAAACCCTCCAAACATCCTTTTAAATTGCCATCTTTTCCTTAATTATTATTATTATTATTATTTTTTTTACAAAAGGTGGTGAGACCAATTTTTCTCTTAAACTTTTAATTTTATTAAGTTATTTAATTGTTCAGGTTCTTGAATTATTAATTTCTATAAATTAAATTTTTGAGAAAATAAATTTTCCCATCTTATGATCAGGTTAATTATGCCTTGCAAGAGAAGTCGTGCTTCCGCTCAAATTAATGAAACACAAAACAAATTCCACTGTGAAGAAACCAGTGTGAGATACGAAAGTATCTTCAAAAATCAACAGATGCATCCAGAAAAAGACTTTACATTAAAGGAAAGCAACTATAGAGACTTTATGGCAAGTATTCGTCAAGTTGCTGAAACCCTCAATTGGGAGCTATTTTGCGAAAAGAGACCTAGTGTGGATGAGGAGCTAGTTCGTGAGTTCTATGCAAATTTAACTTCAAGCGAGATGACAGAAGTCCCAGTTCGCGGAATCAAGGTATTGATAAATTCAAATGCTATTAATGAGTTCTTTGAATTACCAGATTTCAAAAATGATGAATATTCCACATTGATGAGCAATATCAAGCCTGAAAATTTGCAAGAAATTCTCGAGGAACTAACAATTCAGGGGACTGTGTCAAAACAAGGAATCCACACTTGTCGAAGAGAATATTTGATGCCACTCGAGAAGATATGGTTTTACTTCATCCGATTCAGCCTTATGCCTAGCTCACATGGGACTACAATCTCATTAGAGCGAATGGTCTTATTATACTCGATCCTAACTGGAAAGACCATTGATGTGGGGAAGATCATTTTGAGGGAAATACGGAATTGTACCGTTACGCACTCTAGCCCTGCTCACTTCCCTTTTACAATAACAATTTTATGCTTGAAAGCTGAAATTCTTGTGAATGTAAGGAAGACGGGGTATAGCCAAGGCACAATCACGGATTGGGACCTTTACCGAGTAGCTGGAGACTCAATTCTATAGAAACGAGTTGAAGTAAGTGAGGAGCCGGAGGACCCTGATGAAGAAGAAGATCCCACGATGCAATCATTTGAAATCCCTGATAAGGTAGAATCAGTGGAGCCAGAAGTTGAACCTGATACTGAAACTTCAATGTTTAGAGCTCAATCGCCTAGCCTAGACCTTCGAGATGAGCTATCAAATTTGATCGACTTAATGCAACATATGTAATGGCAGCAACAAGCCTACTGGAGATACTAAAAAATAAAGGATAACTCGATGAGAAGTGCTTTTAAGAAAATATACAATGACCCGTTTATTTTTGTGCCTAAGTTTCCAGATTTCATAGTTGAACCATGGAGTCCATTATCAAAGAAGGAGCGAAGCGATTCATACAAAGGCGATAGCGATGGAGCAAAAGATGAGTCAAATTCAAAAGGGTCTGCAAATAAATAAAGGGTGGATCTTGACTTTACTTTATTTTTTCTTAGACATTTTTTAGGATTAAGTTTAATTAGAAATCTTTTATTTTTGCATAATAAAACAAGAGAGGAAAATCACTAATAAAATGTGAGCAAGTCACAAAGTATAAAGTGTGGCAATAGATATATACATGTCTAGGATTGGATTTAGAAAGAGCTTGGTACTTAAGCAGTCAAATTGACTCACCTCCTCTTTTCTAAAATCCTACCTGGTGTATAGTATCTATTCACTTTAAACAATGAGGACATTGTTCATCTTAAGTTGGGGGGACCGAAAATTTGAATTATTTCCACTCAGAATAAAATTTTTCTTTTAATTATGATTAGGATATATTTTGTTCAAAAATTTGAATTTTGTTAAGTATGCTCAATATGAGTATGAATAAAGTTCTATTATTTCAATAAATTATTATATTAGCTTAATAATGACATGAATGTATTTTTAATAAAGCATGCAAATTTGTACCATAAAATTTTTAGTTCTTTAGGAAAGTTAGGTATGCATGAAAGGTTAAGTCTTTAGAATTGACTTAGTAGTTTCTTGAGGCGAAATCCTAGGGAGCATGGAACGTTGGAAATGATTTAGGCAACTATTGTTTGGACCGTTTGAGCCTTTCAAGCCCACCATGGTAAAATTTTATCCTTTGAAACCCAACTTTGAGACTATATGGCCTAATTTTATTTCGACCCTTGCAATAATTAGCTATTACTTTTTCGCTTAACGATCTTAAAATTGTCCCAAACACTAGACTCAGTAATATTCAAATGTACTTCGAAAATAAGTTTAGGGAGTTGAAAAGAAGTATCAATTGCTCGAGAATTGCAGTATACAAAGTAAGTGCTCGTAATTAAAAAAAAAGAAAAGAAAAGAAAAGAAAAGAGAGCACCTGTATTTGAAAGAGATGTACAAAAGAGCATATGAAAGTCAAGTTGGTGTATTGAAGGTGGAAATTCCGAAGGTTCGATTGACGCTGAGTCTAGGGTTTTTAAACCAAAATTCATCCATCTTTCACCTACCCCTAGCCTAGCCACGTTACAATCTTGATAAAGACCTATTGATTCAAAGTCCTAATGCTACCTACATTAGTGGAGAGAAATTTCTACGATCAACATATGAAGACATAAGTTAAGCTTAATGATTGCAGCCTAGTCTTGAATAAAGGACTCAAAGTCAAATTGGTAAGGGTTAACATGTCTTTGTTGCAAAAGCATTTAGTCTAAATTTTGCTATTATAATAAGTTGTTGAATTTATTTGAATGATATGTATACTTAAGTAGCATAACTATCAGGTTTCTTGTCTTTGAGCATAAGTATTCTAAATTCATAATTTTGGAAAAAATGTTGTTCTAAAGGAATTTTTCAAAGGTGTTTTCGAGAAATTCTTTTCAAAATTTGTGCATTATTCAGGACGAGCAATGAATTAAGTTTGGGGATTGTGGAAACACAAAAATTTATATACTTTTTCATACCCATTTTTACTTAAATCATGCAAATCTGGTTAAATTCTTGTCGAAAAATAATTAAATATTATAAAATAATTAAATTGTGTTAAAAATATGAACATGGTGAATTTAGTTAATTTTATACTTAATTTTGATTAAATTTTGACTATTTTTGACAAATTTGGGCAAAGGGCGAAAATTGGCTCGGTTGACACTACTGAAAGCACAAAATCGAGAAGCAATTTGAAGTATCGAGGCACATTAATTTCCAGCCTAGGACGGTCCAAAAATGTGTTTTAATTCATAATTTAATTAATTTTAATTTATTCCCCATTTAATTTGGGTTAAATAAATTATTTTTAATTAATTATGAAGTTGAACCGCACCGGTCGAACCATATTGAGTGAACCAAACCAGCCACTAAATGGGCAGCCCAGAACAGTCCATAGGCTAACCCAAATCAGCATTTTAGCTGATTAAATATGCTTGCAAATAGGCCTTTGAAGAACTTTCAAAATGCATTCAAACCCCTCCTTTAATTGTGGCTTTATGAAATTTCCCCAAGCTTAAAATAGCAAAGTTGAAACTCTCAACTTTGCCATGTGAGTGGCGGGCCATAGGGGGCTCTTTGGCTACTGGAATTTTCTATTTTTAGCAGCCAAAATCAGCTATAAAAGCCACCCCTTGCTGATCATTTAAACCATCCCTCATTCCAAAAGATTCTCTCATTCCCTCTCACTTTTCTCTCATTTTTCCATCCCATTTCCCTCTTGTTCAAGTGCTGATTTCTTCTCTAGGGAAAGAGGATCTCATCATGTGATAGCCCTAATTTGACCCTAGCCGGAATGTGGTTTCGGGACCACAAAACCGAGTCATAAAATTTATTAAAAATTAATTTTCATATCTTCTATGTGTGATAGTGCATGTGTGAAAATTTTGATGTTTTAATTTAGTCATATGAATGTGAATTTCTTTTGAAAGGACTTAGTTGAGAAACTTAGAAAATATGTTAGGTAAATGTGTGAGGACCAAATAATTTCAAAGTATGAAAGTTTGAGTTTGCATGTCAAAATGCCCAATATGCATTAAGTGGCCGGCCAAGTAATGATGTCCCTCCACTAAGTTTAATTTAATTAAAATATTATATTGATAAGTGATTAAAACATCATAAATAATATGAGTTAAAAATAAAAAAAGATGAATAAAAGAAGAAATTGAAACATAAGTGTTCATCATCTTCTTCTTGCAAAATCGAAACAAAAGGAAAGAAAAAAAGAAATTACACTAAGGCAATTCGACACCTTCTTTTGCTAGTTGGGGGTAAGTTTTGAAGTGATTTTGAAATCTTTTTATATGTTTAAGTTAATTGTTAAATGCATTTCTTGGCCATGTCAAGAAAATCAAATTTCTATGGTGGTTTGGGCACTAAGCCGTGTATCAAGATGTTGGAATTAGAGGTTGTTTTCATGTTGTATTGAATAAGTAAATGTTAGAATGAGGTTAAACTCGTTGAATTGTTAGTTGGGTAATACTTTGTGCATTCGGCCATATGGGGTTGGAATGGAATGTTCATTTTATTTTTATTTTCTTGTATGAAAAATGGTTCAAATAAGTGTTAAGGCCGAATGAGTCATGTCGAAACCATTCTTTTGAAAACGGGAATCGACTTTGTTTGAAAGTGAAAATTAAAATGGGAGTCGCCACCGATCTTTTTTTGGTGTGATCGGATCACCTTTGTTTTAATAAATCAATTTTAGTTTACTAAAACAGGGCCTTTGGTCTACGAAGCTTGAGAGAATGAGTTCGGGAGTCAGTTACGTGCGAGGAAGGATTAGCACCCTCGACACGCCCAAAAATTTGTACCGAGTTGATTAGTTAGTGTCTTAATGTCGAAAATTAAAATTCGGGACGGGACTTGAAATACGATCTTTTCTATTAATACTGATTTTAAAATTCTTAAATTGGCTTAAATCGATTTGTTTAAAGATTTCCTTATCTCGAGATATCGGAGTATCACATCCCGTAAGTTACGACACAATACCATGAATTCCCGAGCACAAGGTCGTCTTTTAATTTATATTGGAAATCCGTGTATTTCAAAACTCAAAAGGATATTTAGCTATTTAGAACCAACGAGAGAACCGAAACCCCGTATGTTAGGGCACACTTCTTCGACGTTCCAGAATGCGAAACATTGCCTTATTTATTGAAATTAGTAAAAACATGAATAAAAATCTTTAAAGTAATGAACAATAGAATGATATAAAATGGGCAGGAGACAAAAAATAAACGAGTTGGAAATACATTGAAACAAATAATAAATATGACAAAAATATTAAAACAATAACAATGCATGCGATATATTAAACGTAATAATAGCATCCAACGTGAAATAAAAACAATGAATATATACATAATAAAGATATTGAGAGTATGTACGTAATATATATATATATAGTAATAGTGTTAGAAATATACTAAATATAGTGCTTGAAGTATATACATAAGATAGTAAAAATATATAACTAGTAATGTTAAAATATATATAATATATACATATATATATAAAATAAATATTGAAAAATGTATGTACATAACGTATATGAAAAATATATACATAATAATATTAAAAAAAAAATAATAAATGATGACAGTGAAAATAATAGGTATAGTAATAAATATAATGATATATGAAAATAATACTATGTATAAAAGTATATATATACTTGTATAATAAAATGTATATACTAGTATTAACAATATAATAGGGATAAAAATAGATATAATAATAATACATACATAATATGGTATTAAAAGTATTTACATAGCATTTACATATTAGAAACAATAATGTTAAAAGTACCTATTAATAATATTATATAAATAATAATAATAATAACAATAATAGCAATAATAGTAAAAATACAAAAGAAAGTATGACGTAATAATGAGGTAAGGAAAATAAAATATAATATATTAGATATATAAATATAATAGTAAATATAATAATGTTAAAAAATACCATACATAAAGAGTATATATAAACATATATAATAAAAATATACACTAATATTTATAACTAATAGTAGTAAATGTAATAATAATAATATTAAGTATAGTATAAATAATATGTATACACTAATATTTATAAATAATAATAATAATAATAATAATAATAATAATAATGATAATGATAATAATAATAATATTAAGTATAGTATAAATAATATGTACATAACAGTAATAATAATAAGTAACAATAATAATAATAATAATAATAATAATAATAATAATAATAATAATAATAATAATAATAATATAGAAATTCAAAAAAACTAAACATAATATAATAATATTAAAATAAAATAATTTAAAAAATACTATGTAGATATAAATACATATACGTATGTAAATAAAATATACACTAATATAATAATAACGATAATTGAATAATATTTAAAATGAAATAAAATAACAAAGATAATATGAAAATAAACTAAAATCTAAAAAAGGACTAAATTTTGAACAAAAACAAAGTTTTGGGGTAATTTTAAAGAGAAATAAAGAAAAAGGATCAAAATGCTACACGCGCATAACCTGGGAGGACTAAAATAACAAATATTCCTTTCCATCAAAACACAATATATCAGTGGGGACTAAATTGAAAAGCGCGACAACTTCCTGGGGCAAATTTTAAAATAAAAAAACTTGATTGCAAAAGCTTGAAAACGCGGAAGGACCGTACGCGCAAATTCCCCCTTTTTCAAAAACATGCGGATCCTGAGGTGAGTCGGGTCGGGTCGGATCAGGTCGCATCAAAACGATGTCGTTTTGGGGTTAAATGGCAGCCCCCAAAACGACGTCATTTTGGGAGGCTATATAAAGGCCAAAACTAACAAAAAAAATCATTTGGTGAGGAGAGAAAGAAAAAAAAAGGAGAGAAGGAAGAGAGAAGGGAGAGGGAGGAGGACTTCAGGCCATGGACCGATCATCGGTCTGATCGCCGGTGGCCGGAAAAGGTAAATATTTTTTTTGCTTAATAATATATGTATATATATGTATATGTGATTGAGTAAACGAGAAAGGAGTAAAAGAAACCGATTTAAAAAAGGAAAATCACCTTAAGGTTTCGGCTACTGTTTTGGTGTTTTTGACTGTTTTTCTTTGGACTGCTTTGTTTATTTTTGTGTACTAACACATTGTTTGGCTTTTATTTCAAAGATCTGATATTTTTATTTCTCAAAACAGCCCCCTGTACATTGATCTCATTTCGGCTTTTATAGCCTTTACAAGTTCTTTTTCTATTATTTTTTACTATTGTTGCGTGCTTGCTTCCTTCCTCTGTCTTTGCAGGTGCGGTGGGAGTGTGTGATGGTGCTGGTGGCTGACAACATGGGAGATTGGGGAGAGGCAAGTGGCTGAGTCAGTCGAATTTAGGGACTAGGGTTTCGGTTGGGCTAGCTTAGGGTTAGGGGTAATAGTTGTAAATGGGTCAAGGGATTTGGGTGTAAATGGGCCATTCGGGTTTGGGTAGTTAAAAGGGGTAAATGGGTAATTGGGTTTATCTTATTGGGCTCCGGGTATTGTAATGTAAATGGGCTTATGGGGTTTAATGTAAATGGGCCCAAAATTGGCCTATAACAGCTGCCCCTCTTTGCTCATTGTCGTATAACGGGAATAGAGCAAAGACACAAAGAAAGGCCAATTTTGCCTAATCTCGTCGAGTCTTGACTTCTTTGGTGCTTCTCTTGTTCATGTAGTCTCTTTTCAGTCCACCCTATCTTGTAGCTTTGGTTCAATCTATTGCATCTTTTGATATATGCCTTGTAGCTTTAAACTATTCCAATGTAACTTCAAGGATATAAAATTTGTAGCTTTGATTTGCTTCACTGCATCTTTAGGAAGGTGAGATCTACAACTTCAATCTGTTCTTCTATCGCTTCAATGAGGTAAGGTTTGTAGTCTTTTCTTCTGCGACTTCAGAAAGGCAAGATCTGATGTCCTCGATTAACTCCGCTGCAACTTCAGGGAGACAAGTTCTGGTGTCTTCAATTAGCTCCAATCTTTATTCTCTCGCAATATGAGTTGATTTTGACAAACAGGAATTGAAATTACCTCAACGTGTCCTGAGGCTCAACTCACCTCTCGCAATATGAGTTGATTTTCTTTCTTTCTTTTTTTTTTGAAAGGCAAAAATTGGAAAGCAGAAATTGAAAATACCTCAGCGTGCCCTGACGTTCAACTCACGTCTCGCAATATGAGTTGATTTTTGAAAAACAGAAATTGAAATTACCTCAGCGCGTCCTGAGGCTCAACTCCCCTCTCGCAATGAGTTGATTTTTTTGAAAGACAAAAATTGAAAATACCTCAGCATGTCTTGAGGCTCAACTCATTTCTCGCAATATGAGTTGATTTTTTTGAAAACAGAAATTGAAATTACCTCAACGTGTCTTGAGGCTCAATTCATTTCTCGCAATATGAGTTGAATTTTGAAACATAAATTAAGAAACAAAAATTGCCAATACCTCAGCGTGCCCCGAGGCTCAACTCACCTCTCGCATTATGAGTTGATTTTTTTTTGAAAGATAGAAATTGAAAATACCTCAGCATGTGAACCGAGGCTCAACTCACCTCTCGCAATATGAGTTGATTTTTGAAAACATAAATTGGAAATACCTCAACGTGTCTTGAGGTTCAACTCATTACTCGCAATATGAGTTGAATTTTGAAAATAGAAATTGAAATTACCTCAGCGTGTCCTGAGGCTCAACTCACCTCTCGCAATATAAGTCGATTTTTTTTTTGAAAAACAGAAATTGAAAATACCTCAACATGTCTTGAGGCTCAACTCATTTCTCGCAATCTGAGTTGAATTTTGAAAACAGAAATTGAAATTACCTCAACGTGTCTTGAGGCTCAACTCATTTCTCGCAATATGAGTTGAATTTTGAAAATAGAAATAAAAATTACCTCAACGTGTCTTGAGACTCAACTCATTTCTCGTAATATGAGTTGAATTTTGAAAATAGAAATAAAAATATCAAAATACCAAAACCTGTTATCTGGTGGAACTCAGGTGTCTTTTCCTTTGATTCAGTACAACTATCATCACATCTTTTCGCTCTACTGGAGTATCTGTATATGTCATGCATGACGTTATCATGATATGCACATGTTTGTCTTGAATGATTTTATGCCTACATGATTATGCTATGAGCTTTAGGCATGTTTGTCGTATGTCCTTCTTCGTCATGATTTTTGCAATGACATGTACTCATTACTTTGGCTCTTGACTTTCTCTTTAGGCCCTGTACCCGTTCTTAGGCTTCACAAACAATCTGCGTTTCTCAGTTATTGCTCTCTTGCCCCTGGTTGAACTTTGTCCTTGCTTTGAGGCTCTTGTACTTATCAAGTTCTTATCCAGGTAGTGCTTAACATTTCTTTTGTTTAGAGTATGTCATTACACTATTTATCATGAAAATAAACGACATAATGAGATGCATGAAAATGGTCAGGTAGGGACAAAATGATACATCACATTTATTTATTTCAAACGTAGCAAACAAAGAAAATTAACCAATGATAACAAAAAAATGTCATAAAGAGAAAAGGGATCGCATTCAGTGGATACAGATGCTCTATATATTCAACACACGAGCTCTTCCACGTTTCTTATCAAGAATCTTTTCGAGCATGGCTTCTGTAGAGGATTTCGAGCTACTGAAAAATGCTTCAAATACTGTAGTCTCGCTGTTTAACCTACCGTTCAACCGCCTTGCTCTTTAAGTCCGGGTTTGCTTCATTAGAATGCCCTTTCGGGTTTTCATCCTAATCTTTTGTGTTAATCAAGATGCCCTTTTTGGGTTTTCACATTGATCTTTTTTTTTTCTTTTTAGGCATAATATTTCTTCACAGCATCTGAGTTCACTGAATTCGGTAACTCCTTCCCATCCATCTTAGTGAGAATCAAAGCTCCGCCCGAGAATGCCTTCTTTACGACGTATGGTCCTTCCCAATTTGGTGCCCATTTTCCTCTTAAGTCCTTCTGTATTGGGAGAATCTTTCTCAGTACGAGTTCTCCTTCGTGGAATTCTCTTGGCCGTACTTTCTTGTCATGGGCCGCGATCATTCTCTTCGGTACATTTGTCCGTGACAAATTGCCTTTAAACGTTTTTCTTCGATGAGGTTTAACTGGTCATATCGAGCTCGAACCCATTCTGCTTCCTCTAGTTTCGACTCCATTAAAACTCATAAAGAGGGGATTTCAACTTCGATGGGTAGCACAGCCTCCATTCCATAGACCAGAGAGAAAGGAGTTGCTCCCGTAGATGTCCGTACAGATGTGCGATATGCATACAAAGCAAATGGTAGCTTCTTGTGCCAGTCTTTATATGTCTCGGTCATTTTCCCAATAATCTTCTTAATATTCTTGTTGGCCACTTCAACAGCTCCATTCATTTTCGGGCGATAGGGCGATGAGTTATGATGTTTTATTTGAAATTGCTCACACACTTCATTCATCATCTTGTTGTTCAGATTCAAAGCGTTATCTGAAATGATTCTTTCAGGCAAACCATATCGACAAATGATTTCTTTTTTCAAAAATCTGCAAACTGCAGTCTTTGTCACATTGGCAAATGAAGCAGCTTTTATCCATTTTGTGAAGTAATCAATAACCACAAAAATGAACTGGTGTCCATTAGAAGCTTTTGGGGAAATTGGCCCTATAACATCCATGCCCCACATAGAAAAGGGCCATGGAGAAGCCATGACATGAATGGGCGAAGGGGCTACATGAATCTTATCGCCATAAATTTGACATTTGTGGCATTTTCTTGCAAAACTAATGCAGTCGCTTTCCATCGTCAGCCAGTAGTAACCGAGTCTCATAATCTTCCTGGCCATAGTGAAGCCATTGGCATGTGTCCCACAAATTTCCTCGTGGACATCTTCAAGTATTTTTCTGGCTTCAACAGCATCTACGCATCTCAAGAGTACCTGATCTTTTCCTCTTTTGTACAGGATATCCCCATCAAGAACGAATCCAGCTGTCATTCTTCTAATTGTCCTTTTGTCGTTCTTATTTGCTTGTTCGGGATACCTTTGATTCTTGATATATTCTAAGACATCATGGAACCATGGTCATCCATCTGGTTCTTTTTCAATGCTAAAACAATGTGCAGGGACTTCATATATGCTCATTTGAAGAGGCATTATTTCTGTTTCTCTATTTGCTTTGAACATTGAAGCCAAAGTGGCCAAGGCATCAGCCAATTGGTTTTCTTCTCGTGGGAGGTAATTAAAAGTTATTTCTTCAAATTCTTTAATCAACTCTGCCACTAGATCACTGTATTTAACCAGTTTCGAATCTCTCACTTCCCAATCTCCACGGATTTGGTAAATCACCAAGGCTGAGTCTCCGTATACCTCTAAAGTTTTGACGTTTCGTTCAATAGCTGCACGAAGTCCCATGATACATGCCTCATATTCTGCTATGTTATTGGTACAGAAGAAATTCAGCTGGCAGTGAGTGGGTAATGGTTCCCTTCTGGCGATACTAAGACTGCTCCAATCCCATGCCCTAATACGTTCGATGCACCATCAAAGCTCATCCTCCATGACTTCTTTTTTGATGACTCTCCCTCTTTTTCTGTAATGCACATCAAATCTTCATCTGGGAAATCAAATTTCAATGGCTCATATTCATCCATTGTTCGGGTTGCTAAGAAGTCAGCTATTGCGCTCCCCTTTATTGACTTCTGACTTACATAGGCAATGTCGTATTCTGATAGGAGGATCTGCCATCGTGCTATTCTTCCTGAGAGTACCGGTGATTCTATCATGTATTTTATTAGGTTCAGCTTTGAGATTAACCATGTTGTATGATACAACATATATTGCCTGAGTCTCCGAGCTACCCAAACCAGAGCACAACAGTATTTTTCAATGAACGGATACTTTGCCTCATATTCAGTGAACTTTTTGCTGAGGTAGTAGATTGCCTTTTCTTTCTTTCCTGACTCGTCGTGTTGCCCCAGAATGTAGCCCATTGAATTTTCAAACACAGTCAAATACAATATCAATGGTCTTCTTGGAGTTGGTGGTACTAGCACTGGAGGACTAGACAAATATTGTTTTATCTTATAAAAGCCCACCTGGCATTCCTCATTCCATTCTCTCGGGTTATGTTTTCGAATAAGCCGAAAGATTGGGTCGCATTGGTTGGTAAGTTGAGCGATGAATCGGGCGATGTAGTTTAACCTCCTTAAAAATCCTCTAACTTCCTTTTGCGTGCGCGGAGGTGGTAACTCTTGAATGGCTTTTATTTTATCTGGATCAACCTCGATACCTCTTTCACTGACAATGAAGCCTAGCAACTTTCCCGAGGTAGCCCCAAACGTACATTTGGCTGGATTAAGCTTTAGCTGAAACTTTCTCAGCCTTCTGAACAACTTTTTGAGGTTAACTACATGCTCTTCTTCGCCTCGGGACTTGGCAATCATATCGTCAACGTAGACCTCTATTTCTTTATGCATAATGTCATGGAATAGCGTCACCATAGCCCTCTGATATGTTGCCCCAGCATTCTTTAACCCAAATGGCATTACTTTGTAGCAGAACATTCCCCACATCGTTATGAAGGTAGTTTTCTCCATATCTTCCGGGGCCATTTTGATCTGATTGTACCCCGAGAATCTGTCCATGAAGGAAAATAACGAATGTTTTGCCGTGTTATCCACCAATGTATCAATGTGCGGTAAGGAAAATTATCTTTAGGACTTGCTTGATTCAGGTTACGATAATCCACACACATTCGTACTTTTCCGTCTTTCTTTGGTACCAGGACTATGTTAGCCACCCATTCTGGATATTTGGAGGCTTGTAGAAAGCCAGCATCAAATTGCTTCTTAACTTCTTCTCTTATTTTCAACAACATCTCAGGTCTCATCTGTCTTAGCTTTTGTTGAATGGGCTTGCATTCTGGCTTTAATGGGAGCTTATGGATCGCTACATCTTCATCCAATCCTGGCATGTCCTGATATGACCATGCGAATACATCTTTGTACTCACGGAGCAAAGCAATCAAATTATGCCTGGTGCCCCCTGAAATAGAAGTCCCAATCTTCACTTCTTGCTTCCTTTCTTCAGTTCCCAGATTTATTGTTTCAACAGATTCTTGATGAGGCAAAATCTGTTTATCCTCTTGTTCCACCATTCTTAGCAAGTCAGGAGACGAGACATAGTCTTCAGCATTTTCTTCGGCTTCGAATTCTCCTAAACAAACAACCTTCTCAAAATTGATTTCAGGACTCGTAACGGGTTTGTTCATGCTGTTGACATCTGAGCACCTGAAAGTTGAATGGAAAAGGAAACTATAGAGGGGCATCCAAGTATTGGAACCAACAAACGAAATGTTATGGCATGGCATCAGGCAAATGTAAGGATTGGCTATGAAATGAGAAAATGATTATGAAATTAGTGATAATGTGAAAGATTATGACAAAATGCATCTTCATTGATATTCATTTGAATGATAAAGAGCGAATGCAGGCTCTTAGAAAAGAATTCTATTATATCTAAGGACATAACAGAATGTTAACATTTGAGCATTACTCTGAAGACTTATAAACTACAAGAAGATCCTCGATAGTCCAATTGTTCAACCTGAAACCCAGGGGACAAGGACGTATCCTTGAGATGTCTTTACTTACTTTAGCTCCTTTGTTAATGACGTTTATACTGATATTCTGAAAACCCTTTTCGATCATTAACATTGTGCCTTGTGCATTATCCCGCCCCGGGTATATCATTCCCGCAGACATAAATAGGCTCCCATTCTAGTTCTCGGCCTAAGGTTCTCGCGATCCTTCTTTCCTGATCTTTCTTCCACTGCCTTCTTCTTTGACGCATGTCCGGCTGGAAACCTAAACCGTATCGGGCCTTGTGGTGTACTGGCCTTAGAGTCCTAACTATTCCTTACAGATATCTCCCTAAACCTCTTCTCGTTCGAGCTCCCCTTCCTATAGTCAACTTGATACCCATCCTAGTATTTCTTGACAGTTTTGGCTCGGGAATTTTGTTACCCTCAGCGATGAATGTGGCATTGACAAATTCAAGGGATCAGAAGGAACATTCTACTGCGTCTTTGCTTACTTCAAGGTATGGCACATCAGCAGAGATATATGCGATAATGTCTTCTTCTCCCTTGACAGTGACCAAACAACCATCCATGATAAATTTTACCTTTTGATGGAGGGATGATGGGACTGCTCCAACAGAATGGATCCAAGGTCTTCCCAAGAGACAATTGTATGATGGTGTAATGTCCATGACTTGAAACTCAACATAGTATATGTAGGGACCCATTTCTAGAGGGTCTCGATTTTTCCTATAACTTCTCGTCTTGTTCCATCGAATGCCCTTACTGTAGAATGGAAGGGCCTTAGATAGGACAAATCTATCGGAATCCTGAAAAGTGTGGCCAAAGGCATGACATTGAGTGCCGATCCATTGTCGATGAGCACGTTCGGTATTATATAGCCCTTACAATGGGTTGTGATATGCAATACTTTCACTGAGTCTCTACCATTGGGCGGTATTTCATCATCACTAAAAGAAATGAAATTATCCGCATTAAAGTTGTTCATCCATCTATCCAGTTTTTCAACGGATACATTGTTTGCCACATAAGCTTTGATTTAACACTTTCAGCAGAGCGTTCCGGTGTGGTTCTGAATTCAACAGCAGAGATAATACTGAGATTCGCACTGGCTGCTTACTCAATTGTTCTACCACGTTGTACTCACTGTACTTGATAAATTTTAAGAATTCCTGTGCTTCCTCCTCGTCCACAGGCTTTTTAGCTTCTTGTTCAGGCACAGTTTCATGCTCACCTTCGGTCACGTGCATCGGTGCTTTTCCTTTCTGTTTCAAGTTACTGTTTTTCTTCACCTCCTTCGAATAACATCTTCCACTACGAGTGAAATGACCTACTTCCCCGACGCTTCCAGTCATGGCTTTGGGTTTTTCATCTTCAGGTGTGACGATATTAATGTCATATTTCCATGGTACTGCTTTATTGTCCTTGTAAGGGAAAGGAGACGGTACTTCAATTATCATTTTTGGTTTCTTTGGTTCCTTCCTTGCATCGTAATAAATTACGAATGGTCATCGGCGCTATAAGGAAAACCTGACGATTGATTGTCAGAGGCACATACTTCTTTCTCATTGGCCTCTCCTTCATTAATGATCTCAATCTCCTTATTATCTATCCGGTCTTGCAGTAACCTTTTAAATTCCTCACATGATTGAATGTCGTGCCCTACAATTCCATGAAAATCACAAAAAACCTGACATTCTTTGTTGAGATTATCGTCGGGGCGACAGAGTAATCCATTCTTAACCAGTGCCTCCCAGATTTTCTACAGAGGCGTCCTTATTTCTGAAACACATTTTCTGACTTTCCATTCATCTTCTTTCCCCACTGTGCTCACATTCCCTTTAGTATGGTTAGGGAACGGGTTCCCAGTTGTATTACTGGCACTATAGAATCGTAGGATACCCGCATCAATTAGTCCTTGAACTCTTCTCTTAAAGGCTAGGCAATTTTTTGTGGAATGCCCCTGGTTTCCCGCATGGTATGCACAACTAGCGTTTGGGTCGTACCATTTTGGGTATGGGGGCCTCAAGGGTGCCATATAATTGGGGATATCAATTGCTTCTCCATTTGGGTACAGTTCCCCATATGACACAGGAATAGGGGTAAATTGTGGTCTCTCGGAATTGGGTTTTGCTGGCCTCTGCTTATTTTTGGATTGACCCTGGGCAGGTATTGTATTTTGTGGGAATGTGGCGGTTGATCTCGGGTTACTTGTGGCGTAAACGGGGTAAGAAGAGTAAGGAGGCGGTGTTTGGTAGTAAGGGGTTTGAGAAGGATAATAGAAATTCAGAGGTGCGCAATTTCGAGGTCGGGGTTGGTTTGGATACGGATTAGGGGTATAACAGCTTCCCATTCCCACCATGTGGGTTTCTGGTTCTTTCTTCTTCATGGGCGCTACCCTTCTTGAACTTTCTTGACCTTCCATTCTACCGCTCTTGACGGCGTTCTCTATAAGCTCACCGGATATTACAATATCCGCGAAGTCCTTCGTGGCGCTTCCACTAGTTTGTCATAAAATGGCGTCTTTAAGGTGTTGATAAAAAGGACGGTTATCTCCGTTTTCATTAGTGGGGGTTCCACTTGGGCTGAGACGTCCCTCCATCTCTGTGCATACTGTCTAAAAGTTTTTGACGGCTTTTTCTCCATCATTTGTAAAGTCATCCGATCAGGCACCATATCTGATACATGCTTGTACTGCTCACAGAATGCCGACGCCAAGTCTTTCCAAGATCGGATCCTTTCCTTACTGAGCTGGTTGTACCACCGAAGAGCCGATCCTATTAGACTATCTTGAAAACAATGTACAAGTAGCTTATCTTCGTTCACGTAACCGGTCATTTTTCGATAAAACATGACAAGATGTGCTTTTGGACATCTTGTCCCATCGTACTTTTCGAAATCAGGCACCTTGAACTTCGGAGGCAGGATTAGGTCAGGTACCAAATTGAGTTCTTTAGCACCTAGTGTAGAGAAGACTTCAGTGCCTTCTATTGCCTTAAGTCTTTCCTCCAAGCTCCTATACCTCTCTTGAGCCTCGTGATCATCTATTTTCAACTTGGCTATTTCGACTAGATCATCTAAATCTGGAACTACAAGATTGGCAGGGGTTGCTCCGGGATTTGACATAAATGTTCCTTTCCCTAGATGAGCAAATGGCATAGGTCGTTGTTCCAAGTTTGTGGATTCCCCTTGAGTATACCCTCTTTGTGCTACGTGGGCATGTGGTGGAATGAATCCTGGGGGATAGAGTGGATCCTGATTAATTCTTGATTAAGGTTCCATACTGTCGGGGTTCTGCATGGGTCCTTTTCCTTTGACCAAAACTGACATCATCTCCATCATTCTATCCATTTGATCCTTTTGTTCAAGTGATTCCTCTCGAGATCTTACTATCAAATCCCTCGTTTCTTGCTGTAACTTAGCCAGTTGCTCTTGTAATTCCATTTGAATTCTTTCTATCCTTTCAATCCTTGCGTTGAATTCGGCCTCCATTACTCTAGCTTGTCGGCGCGTTCTATACGAATGACGTGGTTCCAGTCTTGTGGTATTACAACTACAAATTGTATGTTTTAACCTTAGCGAATAATTATGGGACATGTACATGCAATGAATGAATGCAAAAAAGAGGCATTGATTCCAATTCAATTTCATTAGAAGAACTTTACTAGAAGAAAAATTTCTTTACATAGAACGGATGATTACATATACGAATTCGCCCTAATGCCCAAAGTCTTAACTTTCTTAAGAAGCCAAGCTAAGCTTCAGCCTCGGTTTGATTTTGACTCATACTTCAAACTCAATATATCAGCCTGAACTGCCAAGGTTTGCAAGTGATCAGCTACCTCCCGAACCTAAGCTATAGCTTCGCCCATGACGTAGTCTCTATCTCTAATCTGATTTTGAGAGTGGTGAAGCTGTTCTCTGTAATGGTCGTTGTTTGTCTTAAGAAGTTCCACTCGACTTTTGCTATCTCGCAGTGCGGTCTCGAGTTCTTCTATTTTCCCTTTCAACTCTTCGATCCTGCTCAGACTAGCCTTCAGTTTAATTATCGAATTATGGCTACGATGTTGCTGAAGTAATCTTTCCGATTCAGCCACCCGAGCTAGTAACTTCTCCTTTTCATTTTGGGTTGCTAACAAACTCTTCTTCAGAGTGTCCTCTCATACTCGGGCATCTTGAAACCTTTTCTCCCAATGGTCGGCTCTAGTCTTTTCCTCTTTAATCTCTTGACGCCATTGTTCCGATGTTTTTCCTAATCCGACAGTTTTTATCGTTATACGAAGCTTCTTGTAATCAGTTTTCAGACTATCTAAATCTTCCTCGGCCTTGTTCTTTCCTTTCCTTAACTTCTCGGCCTCTAGCTTGTGGATATCGACGTCTAACCCCAACTTCATTTTATCTTCTTCTAGCTGCTCTATCTTCTTCCCCAACTCCGAGTTTCTTTTCTCAAAATCTTGCTTAATGATCTCTAAATCGGATGGGATGACCCGTAAATGCTCCTCTATCGGTTGAGTGTTCCCTTGATTCTGCCTAGGGATATTGTCGTTGACTCTTCTACCCCACCACCATTCATACTCGGGGATCATCATCGGGCCTGCGGTGAATCCTTTCGTTCTTCGAGTTTGGTTCCATGTGTCTGATATCTCGCGAACCCTCTTCTTATAATTGTTGTCTTTATAGGGGAACTCACATTGTGCCAACCCTTGTGTTACCGGTATAAACTGCCTTGATCGATACTGCCTTAACACCATCAGTGGAGTGTATCCAACGGCTCCCCATATTCCAGCCAGAGGACCCAGTCAAAATCACCGCACCTATATAAGATCTCGTTAGGAATCAACCATGGAGCCCTCCATTCAATGTCTTCGGCCCGTAAATTTTGGAGAATAGTTATCCACCTCTCTTCAGAGATGTCGTCCTGCCTCGATGTGGCCACTAATTCTCTTAATGGGGAATAATCCTTAGAGAATACCCGATAGGAGACCTTCTCCACCTTCCAAAAATGACTATGGAACTAAGCTAAAAGAAGCTGTATGCAACCAATAAATCTTCCTTCGCCCGCTCTCCGGCATGCATTCAAGGATCAAAAAGTTTCTGCTAGGATTGCCGGGACGGGTGTGGTACCTTTATCAAGTCGATCGAATAAATCTGAGACGGCTTCATCTATGTGTCCAAGTGCTTTAGGAAAGACGATCAAACCATAGATGCTTAAGGCAAAAACATCAACCTTTTTCTTTGAATCTGGGTGTGCAAGGATCAAGTCCCTCAAATTCCTCCAAGGAATACATTTACTATCCCCTTTTTGCTTGATGCGGGCCGTAACCCATTGCCCGCTCATCCCTGTGATATTCATCAATTTCTTCAAAAAGGGAGGGACGTTGACAGGTCTTGAATAAGCCCTATCAGCCTGAATCTTCGAGCCATTAAGTAACGCCATGTATTCCTCCACCGTAGGTACTAAATCAACTCCTCCGAAAGTGAAGCAACTGTAAGCGGGATTCCAAAATTGCGCGAGGGCCCGAAACAAGTACTTGTCAACTTTTACATCGAGCAAATAGGGTAAGTCACTGTAGGTACAGTAAAAGAGTTGTTTGACTTCGCCATTCCAACTATTCCATATATCCTTTAAATCTTGCAGGTCATTCTGAGTTACACTGATGCGAGTGAAATCCCATAACTCTGATTCATATCCCTCGATCAAACTATCTCCTTTCTCCTAGTGCGTTCTCTCAGACCACACTCGGACGGCCGCATTATCCTCCACTCTATCAAGAAATCCTTTTTCCATGCTAAACTCTTCTAATTAGTAACCGAACGTAACTCAACACCCTTTTATGATTGAAATGTCATGCGAAAATAATCAAAATACAACAAGTCAGTATTATATACAAAGAATAGAATTCAAAGCAAATAAGGAGTAAATAAGCACCTAATCAAGTAACCACTAGGGTTCGGTGTGGTTCTACCTAGGGTAGGCTCCTATGGCTCATTACATGTAGTTTGGTTCTAAAGTAAAGGTACCTGAATCAGCAGATTCCTCGATCCTCACCCATTATAGGTTCATATAAACCGAGTTCGATTCAGGGGGATACATTTTCCTACGGCTATACGAATGTGAAAACCTCACGAAGACACAGGTACGGATGTATCCCGAAAGCGATCCACTATCCTATATGGAGGTGAAGACCTCACGAACGAGTAGTTTTTCACTTCCACTTAAGAGGGTGAAATTGACCAATAATGCGATGCGATATGCAAAGATCCCTCAAAGAATTAAACTACTTAAAGCAAGCATATTATGAAGAGAGTCGCGAAAATAACAGACAACATGCAATGCAGTAAATTTAAAACCGATTTTCAATTTTTGATAAAAAAATAATCAATTTAAGGCTCGACTCTCGAGGTCCCCAGTGGGGTCGCCAAGCTTTCGAAACCATTCTTTTGAAAACGGGGATTGACTTTGTTTGAAAGTGAAAATTAAAATGGGAGTCGCCACCGATCTTTTATTAGGTGTGATCGGATCACCTTTGTTTTAATAAATCAATTTTAGTTTACTAAAACAGGGCCTTTGGTCTACGAAACTTGAGAGAATGAGTTCGAGAGTCAGTTACGTGCGAGGAAGGATTAGCACCCTCGACACACCCAAAAATTGGTACTGAATTGATTAGTGAGTGTCTTAATGTCGAAAATTAAAAATCGGGAAGGGACTTGAAATACGATCTTTTCTATTAATACTGATTTTAAAATTCTTGAATTGGCTTAAATCGATTCGTTTAAAGATTTCCTTATCTCGAGATATCGGAGTATCACATCCCGTAAGTTAGGACACAATACCATGAATTCCCGAGCACAAGGTCGTCTTTTAATTTATATTGGAAATCCGTGTATTTCAAAACTCAAAAGGATATTTAGCTATTTAGAACCAACGAGAGAACCGAAACCCCGTAAGTTAGGGCACAATTCTTCGACGTTCCACAATGCGAAACATTACCTTATTTATTGAAATTAGTAAAAACATGAATAAAAATCTTTAAAGTAATGAACAACAGAATGATATAAAATGGGCGGGAGACAAAAAATAAACGAGTTGGAAATACATTGAAACAAATAATAAATATGACAAAAATATTAAAACAATAACAATGCATACGATATATTAAACGTAATAATAGCATCCAACGTGAAATAAAAACAATGAATATATACATAATAAAGATATTGAGAGTATGTACGTAAAATATATATATAAATAGTAATAGTGTTAGAAATATACTATATATAGTGTTTGAAGTATATACATAAGATAGTAAAAATATATAACTAGTAATGTTAAAATATATATAATATATACATATATATATATAAAATAAATATTGAAAAATGTATGTACATAACGTATATGAAAAATATATACATAATAATATTAAAATAAAATAATAAATGATGACAGTGAAAATAATAGGTATAGTAATAAATATAATGATATATGAAAATAATACTATGTATAAAAGTATATATATACTTGTATAATAAAATGTATATACTAGTATTAACAATATAATAGGGATAAAAATAGATATAATAATAATACATACATAATATGGTATTAAAAGTATTTACATAGCATTTACATATTAGAAACAATAATGTTAAAAGTACCTATTAATAATATTATATAAATAATAATAATAATAACAATAATAGCAATAATAGTAAAAATACAAAAGAAAGTATGACGTAATAATGAGGTAAGGAAAATAAAATATAATATATTAGATATATAAATATAATAGTAAATATAATAATGTTAAAAAATACCATACATAAAGAGTATATATAAACATATATAATAAAATATACACTAATATTTATAAATAATAATAGTAAATGTAATAATAATAATATTAAGTATAGTATAAATAATATGTACATAACAGTAATAATAATAAGTAACAATAATAATAATAATAATATAGAAATTCAAAAAAGTAAACATAATATAATGATATTAAAATAAAATATACACTAATATTTATAAATAATAATAGTAAATATAATAATAATAATAATAATAATAATAATAATAATAATAATGATAATGATAATAATAATATTAAGTATAGTATAAATAATATGTACATAACAGTAATAATAATAAGTAATAATAATAATAATAATAATAATAATAATAATAATATAGAAATTCCAAAAAACTAAACATAATATAATAATATTAAAATAAAATAATTTAAAAAATACTATGTAGATATAAATACATATACGTATGTAAATAAAATATACACTAATATAATAATAACGATAATTGAATAATATTTAAAATGAAATAAAATTACAAAGATAATACGAAAATAAACTAAAATCTAAAAAAGGACTAAATTTTGAACAAAAACAAAGTTTTGGGGTAATTTTAAAGAGAAATAAAGAAAAAGGATCAAAATGCTACACGCGCATAACCTGGGAGGACTAAAATAACAAATATTCCTTTCCATCAAAACACAATATATCAGTGGGGACTAAATTGAAAAGCGCGACAACTTCCTGGGGCAAATTTTAAAATAAAAAAAACTTGATTGCAAAAGCTTGAAAACGCGGAAGGACCGTACGCGCAAATTCCCCCTTTTCCAAAAACACGCGGATCCTGAGGCGGGTCGGGTTGGGTCGGACCGGGTCGCATCAAAATGACGTCGTTTTGGGGTTAAATGGCAGCCCCCAAAACGACGTCGTTTTGGGAGGCTATATAAAGGCCAAAATTAACAAAAAAATCATTTGGTGAGGAGAGAAATAAAAAAAAAGGGAGAGAAGGAAGAGAGAAAGGAAAGGGAGGAGGACTTCCAGCCATGGACCGGTCACCGGTCTGATCGCCGGACCATCGCCGGCTGCCGCTGCCGGCCACCGCCGGCCACCGTGGACGGTGGCCGGAAAAGGTCATTTTTTTGCTTAATAATATATGTATATATATGTATATGTGATTGAGTAAACGAGAAAGGAGTAAAAAAAACCGATTTAAAAAAGAAAAATCACCTTAAGGTTTCGGCTACTGTTTTGGCGTTTTTGACTGTTTTTCTTTGGACTGCTTTGTTTATTTTTGTGTACTAACACATTGTTTGGCTTTTATTTCAAAGATCTGATATTTTTATTTCTCAAAACAGCTCCCCTATACATTGATCTCATTTCGGCTTTTATAGCCTTTACAAGTTCTTTTTCTATTATTTTTTACTATTGTTGCGTGCTTGCTTCCTTCCTCTGTCTTTGTAGGTGCGGTGGGAGTGTGTGATGGTGCTGGTGGTAGACAACATGGGAGATTGGGGAGAGGCAAGTGGCTGAGTCAGCCGAATTTAAGGACTAGGGTTTCAGTTGGGCTAGCTTAGGGTTAAGGGTAATAGTTGTAAATGGGTCAAGGGATTTGGGTGTAAATGGGCCATTCGGGTTTGGGTAGTTAAAAGGGGTAAATGGGTAATTGGGTTTATCTTATTGGGCTCCGGGTATTGTAATGTAAATGGGCTTATGGGGTTTAATGTAAATGGGCCCAAAATTGGCCTATAACAAGTCATGGTAGATAAGTTAAAGTGCAAAATTCATGTTTATGGGGTAACTTGAGCAATTGACCGAGACATGGATGAAGGAATAAGATTGATATTTTTATGTTTTAGGAGTGAAAGGCATAATGAAAATTGAGTAAGTTTAATGTGCATATTTTAGTTTAAGTGTTATGGAGAATTTGGCTAAGATAGTTTGGTATGTGTGTTTGCCGAATTTAAATTAAGATTGTTTGAGTGACTTAATTTATGTATTGGAAATTTATTTGAGTGATTAAAATGGGAATTAAGATGTTGATCTCATGAAATTAGAAGTATATGAGCTTGATAGTATTTAAATGAATACTAACCGAAAATGAGCTTAGCTAATTAATTGACAAATTGTCGAGTATTGAAAAATTTGGAAATGTGAGTTGCCGAAATTGATCTTGTGTATGTATCGAATTAATGGAATAGATGAGAAGTATGTTTGGATATGCATTAAGTTTAAAGGTTAAATTTTAAATTATGTGTGGGCAAATGCCGAATGGGGTCTTGAAGGAATAAAAAAAATGGTTCAATAAATTTGATGATCGGTTTTAGTTATTAGGTGATAAATCTTGAATATTTAAATGTTATATTGTTATGGCTTGGTTAATATTAGATGGAATACCGAATCTGGGTGTGTGCCTATGAGGAATGAATATAAATTGGGGCTACGATGATTGAGTTATTTTATTTGCTTAGTTGGAGCTCAAGATCAAAGGGAGCCAAGTTCGGCCAAAGGGAAAGTGAAAGCGGTTGAGTAGCCGATCGGAGTTGTTCATCAAACTAAAAAGTAAGTCCTTAAGTAATTTAAGCTATGGTTAACATTGCACATAAATGACACAAAATAAGTTGGATAAGAAACCATGGTATGTATGAGTTTTTGAAAATCGAATGTGAAAATATTGACCTATCTATGATATTGTGGTAGCTATAGATAAGAAAATACAGCACTATGTATGCAAGGCTATGCGACACTATGTGTACGAGATTACATGGCACTATGTGTTCGAAAAAACGTGGCACTATGTGTGCGAATAAGTAAGAGCACTATGTGTGCGGACTTTCAAATTGAGCACTAAGTGTGCAATATCAATCGTGGAGCACTACTTGTGCAAATGAAAATTCATTAAAACATTAAATTGGGAGTAATGAAATGTGCATGGATACTAGACATGGGATTTGATTCTAATATATGTATTAATATATAATGCTTGGGAAGAGAGAAAGAAGAGAAAGGTAATCGGCTCAATTAGTATATAATTGAACAAAGATATAAAGTAGTGATAAATGAATCTAAATGGATTGGAGATTGGATTGATAGATGGAGCGGCTTGGTTTGTGCTTTATTTAAATAATTGGACATTGTATGCCATTTACATATACGCCAATGATTTTTATATGACATTTACCATGGTATTTTCAATTTGTGATTAAATGGTGTAGGAGTACATAGTGAATTCGGGTAAGTATGTACCAAATTCATAATGTACGTATGTGACATAAGATTTCCTTGTGATATCATGGTTGAATTCGGCTAGTATTGGATTGAAATTTTATTTTGCTAAGATAATCGGCTTATTACATTCTTGAAATTTCTTAGGACTTACTGAGTTAATAACTCACTTGATCTGTTTATTGGTTTTGTATAGATCATCTTGTCGAGGAAAGCTTGGAACCATTACGAAGTCATCGCATCTTTTGACAACCTTTTTGGTACCTTTGTTTAAAACTCTAGTAGACATTATGGCATGTATAGGATAATATTTTTGGGAGGTTTGTTATTTTGATAGTATTGTATATAAATCCATGTGAATATGGCTAAAGTCCTATGTATGGATTTGATAATGGTTTAGATATAAATCTTGAAGTGTTAATCAACTTGACATATAAGTTCATATTTGTGATATGAGTGTGATTATGTTATGCTTGAACTAACATGTTAAGTATTTGAGATATATATTATGTATGTGTATTCGGTCAAGAGGAGAAAAGTCACCAAATGAATAGAAAAGTTTTAGTTGCATGATGTTATTCATTAAGCTCAAGACTTTACACTTTTACCCTTTTGTATGCGCATACTATAGAAGTTACTCATGGAAACATGCTATTATTGTTATAATTATTTAATTACATTGGATTCGAAATTATTGAAACTTAAAAGTGCAAATCTGATTCTTATGTACGCGAAGTGTTCTATAGAGGAGTTGAGCAGGTTATGTTATGTGACCCTATTCCAGCAATGGATACGGGTATTTGGGTGTTACACATCAGCCATTTTGGAGTAGCAATTAGGTGTTCATAAGCCACCTTGATAGTCGAGGGCAATGAACAACGAAGAACGGAGTAGCTAGTCAAGCCAAGGAGAAACACCGGATTTGCTTCTTGTTCCCTGTCCATTTAAGTTTTGTTGTTGTTTTGACAAACATGCTTATAAATATTTATGCTATCGAAATGGTTATTTTAATCAATTTAGCTTAAATGAAGTTTGTGTTGGGTTGATTATATTCTCCCTGCTTGAATTTTTAAAATGATGTTTATGCTGTTTTAGGCCTCAGTAAATTGCTTAGTTAAGTAAAATCATGCCTAAGTTATTCTTGCGTTACGACTGTGAGGTAGCTAATGAATTAATTATTTAAATGGATTGCAATTGTAATTAATTGACACAGTACTTAATCAGTGCATGTTTATTATTCTAAGGTAGCTGAAGGTTAAATTAGCAATGTATCTGGCGATATTATTGCCTTGCATAACTTGCAAGATTATTGTGATTAAACCGTTTCAAGGTAGGGATGCCTTGTTACCTCACATAGTCTTTTATATGCTTGTTAGATTTAATTAATCATTTGAATTGACATAGGGATATGCAAGAGATTAGTTCAGTTTAATGACTATGTATGTGCAATAACATGTTTAATTACTAGAATCTGTTTAGTCAGTTGAATTGACATAGGGATATGTCAAGAGATAAATGGATTTTGTTATGTAGGTTTGTTCATAAGTTAGCAAATTACTGGGTTGTTGTGAATTTATTTGTAAAAGTGTAAACATGAGTTTAATAATTCTGAGTTCAAGAAATATAATTAATCCAACACAAGTATGTTACCTTGATTAAATCTTATTTGAAATCGTTCATTAGAACTCCTTTGTTTTATTTTAATTATTTACTTAGTTTTTTAAATAGTGTTTGACCATATTTTAAAACCAAATTATTTTTACCTCACCAAAATGTTTTACAATTAATTTCAAAAATAATTCTTTTTACAGTCCCTGTGGGTATGATAACTCGACATTACTTGTCACTTTATTAATTGTTGCGATTGTGTACACTTGCACATTTTCGTCGTTCCAACACGGCCGTGTGTCCCCTGTGGCTTGTAAAGGTTTGCAAGTCAGTATGTTCATATGACATAGCACAAGGGCATATGGTTTGGCCGTGTGACCCCTACAGGTTTTAAAATTTTAATGTATTCCAAAAACTTTCCTAAGTTTTTGAATTAGTCCTGACTTATTTCTAACGTGTATTTTGGGCCTCAAGGGATCGAATCAGGGACAGTACGCATGAGTTTGATTGTTTTCTGACATGAATGTTATGTTATATAAAATGATGAAATTTCTGTTTGTTTGATCTGTAAACTCTGGTAATGCTCCGTAACTCGGTTCTGGCGAGAGATACGGGTTAGGGGTGTTACAAGATTGGTGATGTCTGAGATAATTTGACAGTAGTTGCATTTATAAGATCCCAATAGCTCCGCATAAAGGTCTGGATAAGATGATTTGGCATTGGTCTAGTAATGGATTTTATTTGATGAAATTAAAACGCAAGTTAGCCTCTGATTTGTAATCTAATTCTATTTCGAATGAAGCTAGTGGTCCTTGATTGAAGATTTAGAATGGCCATTTCCCACCAGAGGTCAACGGTTTTACTTGGAGATGTCTCAGAAGCTTTATTCCTACCAAGGAAAGGTTAGTTGATAAAGGTTTAAATGAGCCTTCAATTTATATCCGATGTGGAGAGGTGGAAATTGTAACACCTCTAAAATTGTTATACTTTAAATGCAATAATAAAATCGAGATTGTGTACAATTGATTTCTTGATAAAGTAAAATAAAGAAATGAAAGTGATAAAAGAGAAGGTTAAGGAGTATCAAATAAAGTTGAATTGAGAAGTATGTTGTGGTACACTAAATTAAAGTAATGACTAAATCCTAAAGATGTAAAAAGTTTTAAGGTTCAAGTACAATTATTCAAAACTTTAGGGGTTAAAGAATAAATATGAAAAAATTGAAGGACCAAAAATAAAAATAACCTAATTTTTTATGACATGAAATCATAAGTAAAGTTTGGGTGCCTGCCTCGAGACCCTAATACTTATGTATTTCATCTTGGGTTGTACTGCATTCATAGAAGGGAGTTGATTCACGTAGGGGGAGTATCATAGAGACTCTGGGGATCAAAAGGGAAGGGATATCTAGGAGTAATACTTCAATTATTTTGGTTTCATCCTTTTCCTCGAGTGTTTGTTTTAGATATCGATAAATGTAAATGGAAAGTAAGTGAGGAAAAAAAGAGAAGAAAAGATTACTGTCGAAACCATTTTTAAAAGGAAGGTTTGAAAAACGGGGTTCGACTTTTTGAAAAATGAAAATGGGAGTTGCCACCAACCTTTTTAGGTGTGATTGGATCACCTTTATAAAACATTTTGGTCTACGAAATTCAAGAAAATAGGTTCGGGAGTCGGTTACGCACAAGGAAGAATTAGCACCCTCGTAACGCCCAAAATTGGTACCGAATTTATTATTTATTGTCCTAATGTCGAAAATTTGAAAAGATTTTAAAATTTGAACAATTTAAAGTTAAAACTTGAGATTCCTTTGTTCCGAAAGTATACAAACATCACATCCAGCATGTTAGGACACGATGTTTTAAATCCTCGTAACTAAAATTATCTCATGATTTTGAAAATTCATTAAAAAGGATATTTGGTTATTTAGTTAAAAGAAAAAATCGCAACCCAGCATGTTAGGGCACTATTTTCTGAATTTCTAAACACCAAACATTGCATTATTTAAGAAAAAACTTTTTCAATTAAATGAAATATATTTTTTAAAAACAATGAATAATATAGAATTTAATAAAAAATAATAATTTGATATAATACTAAAATTATTAAAAATAAAATATAAAAGAGAATTAAAAAATCAAGGAGATAGGGATTAAATAAAAAAGGTTGAAAATGAAGATGAACAAAGAATAAATAAGAACAAACCGTAGAAAATAAGAACGCAAGAGTGAGAGAAATTTAAGTGAATGCTCTTAAGAATTCTTATTGCTTTCCAAAACTCAAGTGAAGTCAAGTTGTTTTACAATGAGGGGAGAGGCCTCTATTTATAGTTGAGCCTCCCCAAATCCAACGGTACAGATCAATTACATCAACGGTTAAGATTAAAGGATATCTACAAATTAAATCTCCAAGATTACAAAATCATATCTTCTAAGATTGTATATCATATCTAAGATTGCAGTCATATCTAAGATTGTATCATATCTAAGATTGCAATCATATCTAAGATTGTATCATATCTAAGATTGCATATCACATCTAAGATTGCATATCATTGAAGATTATATTTCCATATGAGTCAAACTTGTAGATGGACCTTAAATCTTTTCAAGTAATGGGCCATTCCGATCGGGGCAAATTATATTTGTAATTCTGGACTAAACTTGGACTTCGTTTTTTTTTTGGGGTTTATTATTTTTGTTTTTGAACTTATTTCTGGGTCCGGGCGAAATTGAGTGTCTATAATTACCTTTAGGAAATATGAGATTAAAGACGATAAAGACAAAAGGATTGAACAAAAAAGAGATTAGGGATTTAAAATGATTAAGCAAAAGTGTTGAAGAAATGCTTGACTCTCTATTTTATAGAAGCAAAAATGTGTAAGAAGTTTATTCCGTGAAAATTGTTCGGGTTCTCTAATGCAAATTTGACATCTGTCAAAAATTTAAGTATGTAACGTTCGAAATTAAAGGGTTAATTGCCAAAATTCTGATTTTTTCCAAAGAGGTAAGCCGATGGCAATCTCTTACTAAGGTTTTCAAAGGTGTTAATGGGAGGAAAAATTTTTATGAGTAAGTTGGGAAGTTTGCCTAATTGGTGACGCGAACTTGGCACGAACAAATAGTTTTAGTTAGGTATTTGGAATTCTTTGATGTTAAAATTTTGAGGACGAAATTTTTGTTAAGGGGAGATGTAACGGCCCAAATTTCTTTAATTTCGGCTTTTGTAATTGTTGAGCATGAAAATAACTAAACAACTGGGTCTGTGTTATTTTTGGCTTTAAACGTGTTGGTTTAAGTGGTTATGTGCTCTGGGGTGTGTTTGGGAGGTCCTAAGTTCAAGCTTTAACTTAGGCTAAATTTTTGGTTTTTATTTGAATAAAGCCTGACTTTAGGTCAGTAGGCTTATAAGGAATTGTTGGTAAAAACCTAACAGAATGGGCCCATTGGTCTAGTGGTTAAGTGGCAAGGGATTATGCTTAGGGTCTGGAGTTCGATTCCCTGCAGTGGCAATGAGACTATTTTTGCTGCAAGTTTTGGCTAAGAGTTGGGCTTGATCAGAAATCTGAATTGGGGTTTAGGGATAATTAGGGTTTATTCCCTTATTTTTAAGAAAAGTTCTTGCTCTCTGTCATTTTCTTTTTCCCAAAATGACTTACTGCTGAAAATTTCCTTATCTTTTTCCTTCTTCCCTTCGTTTTTCTTCTTTTTCGATAAGCTTAGGCGTATCACTAGCGGCTCTGTCGATTTGGTAAGTATTGCTTTACCAAGTTGTGTGATTTTCTTTGGAGATCGTTTAAGAGGGTTTTTGTTTGCTGTTTAGGGGATATTCAAGGCTCTATAAGTCAGTAATTGAGTTATAAACAATAAGGAAACACCGTTCTTCATTGAAGGTAAGTAGATCTCTCTTTCGGGATTTGGCAGTTCTTAAGGAGGTCAATTTAAGTTGACTGATTTGGGCTCGGTATTGTCAATCTTAGGCTTTGGAGTGCTCATGGTTGGATTAGCAGCGAAATGAATCAGGTGTGTACTCTGATCGCATAGAAAATGGGTTTTGGTGAAAGTCGAAAGTGGCCTGTCGACGCCACACTTACATGTGGTCTACCTGTGTGGTAGCCTATGTCGCGAGACACGGGCGTGTCACTGATGAGCCAAGCCGTGCGCCCGCCACATGGGTGCAATAGACATGGACGTGTGAGGCTGGCAAGGCTGTGTGCGAGGCACGAGCTCGACCAATTGGGTTGTGTAGACCGCACGGGCGTGTGGGTCACACGGGTGAACCACATGTGCGTGTGGGACCTTGGGCCAGTCCGTGTGATCCACACGGGAAAAGCCAAGTGGGGCCGTGTGGGCCACAAGGGTGTGTGGGCCTACACGGGTATGGCACACGGGCGTGTGAGTCCAATTTGTTTGAAATGTTCTGTAAGGTTGCTCGGGTCACCTAAGTCGACTGTGACTTGATTGTAGGAGCGGTAAGTGTTGCTTAAACCCCATACTCTGATTGATTACTGAATTGTATGCAAAAGCATGTTACTATAAGCATGTGTATTTGTCTGATTCCGTATATCTGTTCTGCCATGATTTTGATAAGATCTGATATCTGCATATAAGCATGTCATGATATGTATGTTGCATTGCATTGGGTTGGGATTGTTGTGAAGAGAAGGAAGTCTGAGAGGCGATTAGCCTATTATCTGGCAGCTACGCTGCATATATCTATTATGTACTATTTTACGGTACCTTGTGGTGTGTAGGGTTGGATGGGTTGATTATATCCCCATACTTGGTGTGTAGGGTTGGGTGGGTCGATTCTATCCCCACATGGTGTGTTAGGTTGGTCGGAGATGGTGTGCAGGGTTGGTGGGCATGTCTTCTGATATCTGATTTGTTATGCATGCGATACCTGTATGGCTAAGGTCGAACTGTCTGTATTCTATTATATGTTTGTGTGTAGGCTGTTTGTGGGAATGTACACAATGAGTTTGCGAAAACTCACCCCTTTGTTTATTTGTCTGTCAGGTAATCCTAGCAGTAGACGAATCGGTGCGACGGAAGGCTCGATGGTGACGACTGTTGGGCATTTATGGATTTTTGAGTAACATTCTATTTTTTCTGCTTTATTCTAAACATTTATTTTTGGGATTAAAATGTCTTTGAACTTGAACTATTTTTAAGTTATTCCGGGATTTTAAACTATTAAGCTATTGATTAATGAATTTATGATGTTTAGCTTCCGCGATAATGAAATGTGTTCACCTAATAATCGGATCGGAGATTTCGCGACTTAAGTAACAATAATGAACTAAATGATTTTTAACTTGCTAAGATTTTCTAAAAACACTCTCATGTGACACAGCCAAATTCGGCCATAACGTTTAGGCCAGGTTTAGGGTATTACAAGAGAAAAGTTATAACATCCAGTTCTAACGATATAAAGTAATGGCATGTAGGTGTGAAATAATCTGTTTGACGAGGTGTTATCCGTCGGATTGACTCATTTGGTATATAGAATGGGCATATAATAGTGTCAGGGTTGAAAGTAGGGACTTATATCAGAATGTGTTGTTATACGAAGATGAGAAAGTTGGTAAGTGTAAAGGGGAAAATATGATTTAAGATAATGCCATATTTGTCTTAGTTACTATGCTAGTTACATCGTTAAGTATTTTAGTTTGGAATCAACTTGATAGACTAATATGATATTTATTATTTTGGATTCTCATTAATGTTACTCTCAGAATTTGTAGACTATTAAGTAGGACAAACTCTGAATTTAAATGACAAATGTCGAATTTTAGTAAGTGAGTTAAGGCTATATATATATATGTGGAAGAGTTCTTGAGATGATTTTTCTTCTTTCAATTTTTTCCATTCTCTGGTTCCTCTACTATGATACAATGGTATTTCTTCATCTATAAACTAAAAGATCAAGATCTAGATCTAATTAGTGGTTATTCCATTCCTGGGTAAGTATTACCATTCTGCATGTTAAATTCCAAAATAGTACGTCTGTAAGAGGTGCATGTACAATAAGATGTAAGTATAAGATTTTGCATGGAAGTTCCTAGTGCTTGAGTTGATGGTAAATTGCATACGAATGAGTTTTAATGATATTCCTATAGTTTGAAACCAGTGGTTGCTGTTGTTTCATGATGGATGTTTGGATTTGGAGTTCAAGCTGCTTTAGGTGAGTTATCAAGTAAGTTTCTACTTTGGCTCTTGCATGTATATTTTTCATACTAGAGTATATCTAAATGAAAATGATCAGGCTACGAATCAGAAACCATGGATAGTATAGTATGAATATGATACATATACGACTATATGAATGAAGTCATGTTAGAATTGATTGATATTGAATATGAATTTAAGTACAGTTCAACTTTGGAAGGTAAGGATATTGTCTGATATATGAATTAGTTTGGTAAGTGTTTACCATGCTTAAGTCCCTCTATGATGCCTCTGGTAGGGTAGTCATATTGCTAACCAGACTAGCAAGTCATAGTATGAACGAAAATAGAAGACCATGTGGTTATGACCCATGACACTTTTTTATATGGAAACACCCATAGCGTTGGCTTCAGTAATTTAATATAATTTAATGACTGAACTGGCAAATCATGATACATGATGTGCGTAAGTCCATGTGGCTAAGACCCATGGCATAAAAGGATACGAAATGATATGATATGAATGTTCATGACATAGCCTTCGATAATGAATGAATCTAAAGGTAGATCACGATACATGAATCTCAGAATAAAACCATGAGAAAGAAACCATGGCACTTTAGTGAAGTCCGCCAAGACAATAAACACGTGACTTTGTATGTAGCCCTTGTGGTGTATTCTGAATAAAGGCCTTATGGCGTATTCTATAAATAGTTTGATTCTGAACTGTATTTTCGGTATAGCTTGAGAGTATATTATGCTTGATTCTCTGAAGTGCTCGGTTTCATAAGTATGGAATAAAATGATGAACCACTGTCTGGTAAGTTCAATATAAGTTTGATCAGATGATGAAAAGGATGAGACAATTGGAATGGACTAAGAGCAATACATTTGTGTGTAAACGGTACAATATAGAATAAGATGTTTATAAACAACAATGAATATTTCATATATGTAAAAAGGGTATCTGCCATATCTAAATAAATTGGGTATAGCCTTGGAATTATAGAATCTGAGTAGTCTCTATCCTTCGGGACAAATTGATACTTTAATTTGGATGATATTTTGTCTAAAAATAGCAAGTACTGAGAATTAATTTACTGATAACTAATTAAGAGTTGATGATATATGAATTATTGAGGTATCTGCCAAATGTGAAAGTGTCCACCAAAGTTTTGTATCTATAAATAGCCATTCTGAAAGAAGTGTATGGGAGAGGATATGTTCAGTATGTATTAGACTATAAAAAAACCCTTGTTGGAGTAATAGGAAAGGGAAGAGTACGAAAATAAAGGAAAAGATTATGACTTAATTTAGTAGTATAAAAATTGGTAAGAGGAGAAGTACAATAGTTGGCGTATAAGTGTAATTCTGACTTTTTGAGGGTATTCACCAGAGCAAGTGAATGAATTAATTTAGCAGTCTGCAGACGATATTACAAATATATAAGTATTCGTCAATCTGTATTGTTTCGTTACTCACTAAGTCTTTTAAACTTACTTATTATGTCTTTATGTTTCAAGTATAGATGTTGAGTACGCGCTTGGAGGGACGACACCAGGACTATGCCATAGAAGCGGCGTAATGGGTTATTATGCATACAGTGCTGCTGTAGAGTTGTTATGTAGGAGTTTAATATAATGAGATTATATTCGCCAAATAATTGTGTTAGAATAAACTATTTTATATAGTTATATTTATTTAGATACCTTATTGACTTGTTGAAATTTAGTCCTGGAATGTAATTTAATCTAGGATCATTTGTAATAATGTGTTATTCACCAAAGTTTAGTGTTATAGGTTTTGTGTTTGGTGTGGTAACACCGAAAATCTGGATCCGGTGAATCGGATTGGGTTGATGGTGTTACAGTAAAATAGTCATTTTCCAATTAAGATAATTATCATGAAACATCACAATTATTATGGATATTGGTGTGAATTTTAATAGTTAAGGAATTGGAAAACAATGAAAAGAAAACATTGTTAATCTTTTCCATCATTCACGTTTCACCATCCATGAGAAGAAGAAAGTTTGCTTTCTTTACAATTTAGTCTTTTTATATTAAAAAAATCTACCATTTTCGCCTAAAAATCAAAGGAGAAAAATGATATAGAGACCGTGGAGAATAAGAATATCAATTTAGATTCAAGCAAATTGAAGTTAGAGGAGAGAGAAAATAAGCTAAACTTGATTCCAAGAGAACAAGTTATGAATGTCAAGGTTTCATATTGTTTTCAAGTTTAATTTATTAGAAAAGTATAGAAAATATTTTATAGTGAAGATTATGTGACAGCCCTAATTTGACCCTAGTCAGAATGTAGTTTCGGGACCACAAAACCGAGTCATAAAATTTATTTAAAATTTATTTGCATATCTTCTATGTGTGATAGTACATGTGTGAAAATTTGATGTTTTAATTTAGTCTTATGAATGTGAATTTTTACTTGAAAGGACTTAGTTGAGAAACTTAGAAAAATATGATAGGTAAATTGTAAGGATCAAATAATTACAAAGCGGGAAAGCTTGGGTTTGCATGTCAAAATGCCCATAATGCATGAAGTGGCCGGCCAAGTAATGATGTTCCTCCACTAAGTCTAATTAAATGTACTTTTATGTTGACAAATGATTAAATAATCCAAATAAAAATGAATTAATAAGAAATGAATGAATAAAAGAAGAAAAGGGAAGGAGAGAGAGTGTGTTCATCTTCTTCTTCTTCCAAACCCGAAACAAAGGGAAAGAAAAAGGGAATTTTACCTAAGGCAATTCGGCACCTTCTTTTGCTTGTAGGAGGTAAGTTTTGAAGTGTTGGTTAAATCTTCTTTTTATGTTAAGTTAATTTCTAAATGCACTTTTGGCAATGTCAAGAAAATTTGAAACTTCTATGGTGGTTTGAGCACTATGCCGTGTACCAAAGTGTTAGAATTAGAGGTTGTTTTCATGTTGAATTAAATAAGTAGACGATAGAATGGGGTGGATTTTGTTGAATAAGTAGTTGGGTAACACCTTGTACATTCGGCCATATGGAGTTTAGATGGAATGTCATTTTTATTGCTATTTTCCTTGTATGATAAATGGTTCATTGTTAAGGCCGAATGAGTCATGATAGATAAGTGGAAATGTAAAAATTCATGTTATGAGATCATTTGAGTAATTGACCGAAACATGGGAGAGGGGGGTAAGATTTATATTTTCATGTTTTAGGAGTGAAACATATAATGAAATTGTACTAAGTTTAAGGTGCATATTTTAGTCTAGGTGTTGTGGAGAATTCGGTTAAAATAGTTGGTATAAGAGTTTCTAAATTTAAATTAAGATCGTGGTAGTGATAATGCATTTGACCCTGAGACATTAGATAAACATTAGTTGAAGTTTCAATGTCTTGAACAGTGATGATTGTAAGATGAAGTGGAAATTATTAAATTTATATATATGTGAGTAATTAGCAAGGAGTGGTTACCGTATACACACACACACACACATATATATATAGGTGTTTTTTTGAAATATTGATTGGGTTATGGATAGTAATGTGGTCTTAGGTGATCAATAGCCGAATGGCTTAAAAGCCTAAGGTGGAAAAATCAAATTTTAGCCGTGTGATTCTTGTGATATGAAATCATTAATATTATGGGATATAACTAACTAGCATAGTAATTAAATTAGTTAATTTATTTATTTTAGCTCAAGAACCCAAAGGGGGGGAATCAAGCAAGGGCAAAGCAAAGAATATCGAGTAGCCAGTAACATCCTGATTTTCGGGTTTTTCGCGATTCCTGATATCTTAAGTAATTTTCTAAAATTTGGTATGTGATTGTGGAATTCATAATTTGGGTGTGTAAATGGGCTTATGGAAGGCTTATGAGTTAGCCAAAACCCGGTTGAATTTTTTAAATTTTAGACTTAGGAGTTAGGGGTTCTGGCTAGGTGCCCTTATATTAAGTTGTGGGTAAAGTGTATCACAAAAATAGCTTCGGTAGAGTGGCAAGGGTGACGCCACTAAGCTCCTAAAAAGGTGGCGTGTGGAGCATAAGGGAAGACCTGGGATCGATTCCCTGTGTTGGCAAATAAGAGTATTTATTTTTATATGCAGGAAGGGTAAGTGTTGGAACCTAAGTGGATTCTGTAAAAGGAGAGTTAGATCAAGTCAAACACATGGATTAAGGAGGGATAAGGGGAGATATTTTAGGGATTTGAGAGAAGGATAGAGCTTAGCCGTTTGGAAGGGGTTAGAGAGGGGAATTCGGCAGAAGGGTATTAGGTTAGTAATTTTGGCATTAGGGTCTTAGCTGTGCCGTTTTCTCCTTTGTTTTAGTTTTTCTCTTCTTTTTCTTCCCTAGCCGAATCTACCATTCTTCCTCTCATCTTTTCTCCCTTTTCTTTTTCAAAATCCAGCCTATTACTTTCCTCTACTCATTCATTATTTCTTTCTTTAATCTCTACTTCTACCAAAATACCGCAAAAAAGCCGAAATCAGTGAAGATAGGTGGGTGCCGATTCTTTGTGACCAGCAACCTTTTCTTTCCTTTTCAATAGTTGGCGTTCAATTCCTTTACCATTTAGGCATCCGGATTCAAGAGGAGGAAGACTGTGGTAAGTGTTCAAACTCTAAACAATTCCTACTGTAACTATGGCCAAAAGCCGAAACCCCTCTAATTTAGAGAGGTGGCCGAATGTGGGTGTAGGCCTTATGGGGTCTTCTTTTAATATTTTTGGTTTATTTATTGAAGGAGCAGCAAGGTGTAGTGTCGACTTGGAGTAGCTTGGATCACCGGAGTGGCTATACCTAGTCATCAATCGCGACAAAGGTAAGATTCCTAAGGCCATTATGGATGGTGGCCGAATGTGTAAGTATTAGTATTAGATGATTTGAGGCTTGGTTCAATTAATGGGAAGCTGATTATTAACGATGGATTATAGGAGAAATCGTGTAGGAGATCTCGTCGAGGAATATCGCCAAACAGGTGTGTAATGAACCCTTTTCATAGCTTAAAGCGATAAATGCCGAAAAGCCAAAATGCCGAAATTCTGGCATTTCGAGGACTTGTGAGCAAGCGAACGCACACTAGTTAGTTAGAATCGATGAGATGATGATCGGGAATAACGGAAATGGTAAGGGCGTGTTTTTGGCGTTCACGGTAAGTTGGGCCTCGAGGGGCTGAATTAGGGCCCAATAGGCTTTCGGGCCCATTTGGGTAAATGTGGTAGGAAATGGAAATATGTTAAATTGCATGTTAAAACTGTTAATACTGTTATGGATAAAGGCTAAATGGGCCTAGATGACAGAATCGGCTAAGTAGGGCCCATTAGGGGTTTTTGGCCCAATAACTCGATTTCGCTAAAAATGGGCCAGGATCACTGTTTGCACCTATGAATTGTTTGTAACCATTAATGGACATGGAAACCCTAATTTTTGGTAAAATTACAAGATTACCCCTATAACATGAAAATGACCGTTTTGCCCCTAGGTAAAAGTGACCATTATACCCTTAGGGTTTATATATGAACTTAATGCATGGGATTTTGATAAACATGATATGTATGATATGCACATGACATGTATGATATGCATATGATATGTATGATATGCACATGAGATGTTCATAAATGCATTGGGTTGGGTTTTTATATGGATGGAGGAAGTGCAAAAGGGCTTATGCCCCAGTTATTAAAGGGCTTATGCCCCAGTTATCAAAAGGGCTTATGCCCTAGTTATCAAAAGGGCTTATGCCCCAGTTATTAAAGGGCTTATGCCCCAGTTATTAAAAGGGCTTTTGCCCCAGTTATTAAAAGAGTCTAGGCCTCTAGATATATGATAGAGCAGCTATGCTGCCAGTGGAGAGTTATGGCGGGGTGGGTCGAGTTAATCCCCACATGGTGTGCTGGTTGGTACGGGTGGAGAGTAGCGGAAGGTGGGTTGAGTAGTCTCCCCAAATGGGTTGCATTCTTTCATTGACATTACATGTGTTATAAAAATGGGCCTTTGGGCCACAACGTTTAGAGTAAAGGCTTCGGCCCAGTAATATGAAATATGAAAAGGCTTCGGCCTAGTGTTATGAATTATGAAATATGAAAAGGGCTATGGCCCAGTACATGTTTGAGATTGGTTTTGGGCTTAGACCCAACAGGGCGTTATTGTTTTGGGCTCTGAAAGGGGCTTGTTGCACACTGAGTTTCCAAACTCACCCCCTTTCCTTAACCTTGCAGGTGAGCCTTGATGTGGGTACTTGGGCCGGAGGGGATTCAGAGTAGCCACGGTGATTGTCTTTGGACTTTTAAATAAGCGTTGGTTTTCATTAGATTTCCATTAATTATCATTTATTTTGGGTTGTAATAAGGCCATTTTAACTTTCCTTTTATTTCTTTTCGGGATTAATTTAATTTTAATAACTTTAAACCTGGTTGTTAATTATTTCAAATGGGCTAGACTTAGGACGTATTTTCAAAATGATACTTGTTTTCAAAATATCCCAACGCCACGATTAATTGATTTATCAAAGACGTCCACTTAAACAAATTTAAACTCGAGATAGCAAAGTGTGGCTATGGTTGTGGGCATGTCTAGGATTGGATCCAATCAAAGAGCTTGGTACTTAAGCAGCCTTCATGGCTCACCTCCTCTGTCTCGGATACCTACCTGGTGCCCAGCTTCCATACACTTTGTTAACTCAACAAAATATATGGTTTTTAAAACACTAAAACGGAACATGGGTTTTCAACTCCAATGTGGCACGTTAGATTCAGCCATAACGTCTGGGCCGGATTTAGGGTGTTACATTTAGTGGTATCAGAGCTAAGTTGCAACAACTCGGTTGTGGATCGGGTCCAAAAATGTTTTCGAAAACTTAGGCCTAAAAAGGGTATTTTTGAAAATGGTTTTTTTTTGAGATGTTTTACGGGGAATATATGTTAAAAAGGTACAAGTTTTTCTGTTTTAAATCAAGAGTTCAAAATAAAGGGAGTTTTCAAATCAAAGTTTTTAAATTTTTATTTTTGGTGATTAAAAACATGGTTTTTCAAGTTCTGGATTGAAGAAAGAAGTGGCGCACTGAATCCCCGGCACCAAGTCTGTAAGTATATTTTCTTTATGATATATGATATGATATTATGAATAGTATTGAGACCCTACTATGATACTTTAGCTAGGGTAGAGCTGTAAACGGTAGGAATGAGACTGTAGCTAGGCTACGATGATACGAAAACAATCCTTGAACTGCTATATCTCCATAAGACATTGTCTTAATAAACAGTGGAACGTTATACTAATTTCATAAAACTCGTAAACAGAAAATTCGATATGAGTACAAGAGGAGCTCGTGGACGAGGCCGCGGACGTGGTCGTGGAAGGGTGCAAGCTGAATCTTCATCCTCAGGGCATAGGCCAGCTGAGGAGCCATCTGTGCCACAAGCAACGGAGACTGGGTCTTATGATCGGGCTGCGGGGATGACGCTTTATCCCAAGCCATGTTAAGGGTTTTAGAAAGAGTGGCTGGAGCTAGTACTGGGACAGTGAATAGGGGGTCTATATCGGAGCGACTCCGTGCCAACGGAGCAGAAGTATTTAGGGGTGTATCTGGAGTAGCCCCAAATGTGGCAGCATATTGGCTAGAGGCAACAGAACGGATCATGGACGATCTAGACTGCTCAGTGGAGCAAAAGCTGAAAGGAGCTGTGTCGCTGCTACGGGACGAGGCGTACCGTTGGTGGATCACCGTAAGGGAGAGTACCCCAATTGAGCAAGTAACCTGGGAATTGTTCAAAACAGCTTTTAAAGGGGGGTATGTTGGAGCAAGCTATGTGGATGCTCGTCAGAAGGAATTCTTGAATCTGACTCAAGGTGATAAGACTGTAGCAGAGTATGAGGCAGAATTTTTGAGGCTGAGTCGATATGCTAGTGGCATAGTGGCAACTGAATATGAGCACAGTGTCCGATTTGAGGATGGTCTCCGCGACGAGCTTAGGATATTAATAGCTCCACAGAGGGAGCGTGGTTTTGCTGCATTGGTAGAAAAGGCAAAAATAGCCGAGGAGGTGAAGCTGACTGAGCGACAGAATCATGAGAAGGATCGACCCAGGTTCAAGAGGGATTTTAGACCCTCAAGTGCCGCGAATCGAAATGTTAAAAGAGCAAGGATAGAGGAACCAGTTCGAGCAGTTCCAGTAAATACTTATAGACCGCAGGCTTGCAGGGACTGTGGTAAGGTGCATATGGGGGAGTGCTGGAAACGAACTGGAGCATGTTTTCGATATGGGTCTAAGGAGCATAAGTTCAGAGAGTGTCCTCGGAGGACAGCTCAGGAGCTAGCGACAGAGCAAAGGGATGTCCAACCACGGCGAGGAGGACTACTGCCACAGAGGGGTCGTGGGCAAGGTAGAGGTGGCAATGGTAATGGACGAGGACGTGGGGCACCTGGCAGAGGTGCTGGACACGCTGAAGCTCGACAACCGGCGTTGGTTTATGCTGTACGACGTCGTGAGGAGGGTGACGCTCCTGATGTTATAACGGGTATGTTCTTCATCCATAGCATGCCTTACACTGCTTTGATTGATGTGGGTTCCACCCACTCGTATGTTGCTTGTGATGTATCTGGGGCTTTGGATGTGCTTCCTGAGAAGACTGTGAGTGGGGTATCAGTGATAAGCCCATTGGGACATTCGGTTAAGGTAGATAAAATTTTTAGGGCAGTACCGTTAGTGACACAAGATAAAATCTTTGAAGGAGATTTGATGGAGCTGCCATTTTGGGATTTTGATCTTATCTTGGGAATGGACTGGTTAACTAAGCACAAGGTGACGTTGGATTGTGCTGCAAAAAGGATGGTATTAAGAACTGCCGAAGATGAGGAGATAATGGTCATAGGGGAACGAAGGGACTATTTGTCCAATGTTGTTTCGGCTTTAAGAGCCGAGAAGTTGATTCGGAAAGGTTGTGAGGCGTGCTTGGCCCTTATAAGTCAAACGGGACTTGAGGAGATAATGGTAGAGTCGGTTAGGACTATTAAGGAATTTCAGGATGTATTCCCAGATGAACTTCCTGGATTACCCCCGAGCAGAGAAGTCGAGTTTGGAATCGACTTACTACCTAAAACAGCTCTTGTGTCCATTGCACCTTATAGGATGGCACCAAAGGAGTTGGTAGAATTGAAAGCTCAGATTCAAGAGCTGTTGGATAGAGGGTTTATAAGACCAAGTGTTTCCCCGTGGGGAGCACCGGTACTGTTCATAAAGAAGAAAGATGGGACTATGCGAATGTGTATTGACTATCGGCAGTTGAATAAACTGACTATCAAGAACAAGTATCCGTTACCAAGAATCGATGATCTGTTCGACCAATTAAAAGGAGCCTCGGTGTTTTCTAAGATTGACCTTCGGTCGGGATATCATCAATTAAGAGTTAAAGAGGGGGATATTTATAAGACGGCGTTCAGGACTCGATATGGTCATTACGAGTTTCTGGTAATGCCTTTTGGGTTGACTAATGCACCGGCAGCATTCATGGATTTGATGAATCGGGTATTCCAGCCATACTTGGATCGGTTCGTAGTCGTTTTTATTGACGATATCTTGGTGTATTCGGAAACGGAAGAGAAGCATGATGAGCATCTTCGTGTAGTGCTGCAAGTGTTAAGGGAGAAGCAACTTTATGCAAAGTTTAGTAAGTGCGAGTTTTGGCTGAAGGAAGTTACCTTCTTGGGGCATGTTGTGTCTGCCGAGGGGATCAAGGTGGACCCTCGAAAGATTGAAGCAATTTTGGAATGGAAGCCACCGAAGTCGGTAACAGAGATTCAAAGTTTTCTGGGGTTGGCAGGTTATTATCGGAGATTCGTGGTAGGATTTTCTGTGTTGGCAGCACCGTTAACGAAACTTATAAGGAAGGGAGCACCTTTTGTTTGGACAAATAAGCAGCAAGAGGCTTTTGAGAGGTTGAAGAAGGTTTTAACGGAAGCGCCAGTTTTGATTCAGCCAGAGTTTGGTAAGGATTTCACTGTGTGCGTCACATGTAGGTTTGGGCTGCATGTTGATGCAAGAGGGTAAAGTAGTCGCTTATGCTTCACGACAGCTTAAGCCGCATGAGGTGAACTACCCTACGCATGACTTGGAATTGGCAGCGGTAATCTTTGCACTTAAGATATGGAGGCATTACCTGTATGGAGAGAAATGCATCATCTATACGGATCACAAGAGTCTTAAGTACTTGCTGACTCAAAAGGAGCTGAATCTTAGGCAGCGAAGGTGGATAGAGTTGTTAAAGGACTATGACTGTTCGATCGAGTATCATCCAGGTAAGGCGAATGTCGTGGCTGATGCGCTAAGTCGAAGGGCTGTGGCGAAATTAAAGGCGATGTTTGCTCGTCTAAGTTTGTATGACAACGGAAGTTTATTGGCGGAGTTGCAAGTAAGATCGACTTGGGTAGAACAGATTAAGAAGCAACAGTTGGAGGACGAGTCGTTGGTTTCTCGGTTTCAGCAAGTTGAGAAGGGGGAGAATCCTGACTTTGGGTAAATAGTGAGGGAGTTCTTTGTTTTCGAGGAAGAATTTGTATGCTGAAAGACTCCGACTTGAGATTGATGATTTTGAAAGAGGCACATAATGGACCTTGTGCTATGCATCCAGGAGGGAGTAAGTTGTATCGAGACTTGTGAGAGCAATATTGGTGGCCTGGGCTTAAGCGAGAAGTGACTGAATTTGTAGGGAGATGTTTGACATGTCAACAAGTGAAGGCCGAGCATCAACTACCTTCGGGATTGTTACAACCGGTAAAGATTCTACTTTGGATGTGGGAAAGGGTAACTATGGACTTTGTGAGTGGGTTGCCGTTGACACCTTCTAAGAAGGATTCGGTTTGGGTGATTGTGGATAGACTCATAAAATTTGCTCATTTCATACCTGTCTGAACCGATTACTCACTTCAGAAGTTGGCCAGATTGTATGTGGCGAAAATAGTACGGTTGCATGGTGTGCCAGTATCGATAATTTCAGACCGAGACCCAAGGTTTACATCTCGGTTTTGGCAGAAGTTGCATGAGGCATTGGGAACGCGATTGGATTTCAGTACGGCTTTTCACCCTCAGTCGGATGGGCAGTCGGAGAGGGTTATTCAGATTTTAGAGGATATGTGGAGGGGTTGTGCTATTGAGTTTAGAGGCAGCTGGGAGGACCATTTGCCATTGGCGGAGTTCGCGTATAACAACAGTTACCAAGCAAGTATTCAGATGGCTCCATATGAGGCACTATATGGGCGAAGGTGTCGTTCGCCTACTTGTTGGGCAGAATTGGGGGAAAGGAGAATACTTGGACCAGAGTTGGTAGCTGATACTGAAGACAAGATTAGAGTGATCAGGAAGAGGTTAAAAGAGGCGGCGGATCGACAAAAGTCTTATGCCGATCTGAAGCGTAAGGATATTAAATATGCGGTAGGGGACATGGTCTTTTTGAAAGTTTCGCCTTGGAAGAAGATTTTGAGATTTGGTAAGAAGGGTAAGTTGAGCCCACGATTTATTGGGGCTTACCGAATCACTAAGCGGATACGGCCGGTGGCTTATCAGCTAGAGTTACCTCCAGAACTGGATCGCATTCACGATGTCTTCCATGTGTCCATGCTAAGGCGATATCGTTCTGACCCAACTCATATCGTGCCAGTTGCAGAAGTTGAGGTACGGTCGGATTTGACCTTTGAAGAGGAACCTGTGCAAATACTTGATCGTGATATCAAGGTGTTGAGAAGGAGGTCAGTCCCGTTGGTGAAGGTACTTTGGAGGAACCATGGCAAGGAAGAAGCTACTTGGGAGACCGAAGAGGCAATGCGTCAGCAGTACCCACAACAGTTTGGATTAGGTAAATTTCGAGGCCGAAATTTCTTTAAGGAGGATAGAGTTGTAACATCCTGATTTTCGGGTTTTTCGTGATTCCTGATATCTTAAGTAATTTTCTAAAATTTGGTATGTGATTGTGGAATTCATAATTTGGGTGTGTAAATGGGCTTATGGAAGGCTTATGAGTTAGCCAAAACCCGGTTGAATTTTTTAAATTTTAGACTTAGGAGTTAGGGGTTCTGGCTAGGTGCCCTTATATTAAGTTGTGGGTAAAGTGTATCACAAAAATAGCTTCGGTAGAGTGGCAAGGGTGACGCCACTAAGCTCCTAAAAAGGTGGCGTGTGGAGCACAAGGGAAGACCTGGGATCGATTCCCTGTGTTGGCAAATAAGAGTATTTATTTTTATATGCAGGAAGGGTAAGTGTTGGAACCTAAGTGGATTCTGTAAGAGGAGAGTTGGATCAAGTCAAACGCATGGATTAAGGAGGGATAAGGGGAGAGATTTTAGGGATTTGAGAGAAGGATAGAGCTTAGCCGTTTGGAAGGGGTTAGAGAGGGGAATTCGGCAGAAGGGTATTAGGTTAGTAATTTCGGCATTAGGGTCTTAGCTGTGCCGTTTTCTCCTTTGTTTTAGTTTTTCTCTTCTTTTTCTTCCCTAGCCGAATCTACCATTCTTCCTCTCATCTTTTCACCCTTTTCTTTTTCAAAATCCAGCCTATTACTTTCCTCTACTCATTTATTATTTCTTTCTTTAATCTCTACTTCTGCCGAAATACTGCAAAAAAGCCGAAATCAGTGAAGATAGGTGGGTGCCGATTCTTTGTGACCAGCAACCTGTTCTTTCCTTTTCAATAGTTGGCGTTCAATTCCTTTACCTTTTAGGCATCCGGATTCAAGAGGAGGAAGACTGTGGTAAGTGTTCAAACTCTAAACAATTCCTAGTGTAACTATGGCCAAAAGCCGAAACCCTTCTAATTTAGGGAGGTGGCCGAATATGGGTGTAGGCCTTATGGGGTATTCTTTTAATATTTTTGGTTTATTTATTAAAGGAGCAGCAAGGTGTAGTGTCGACTTGGAGTAGCTTGGATCACCGGAGTGGCTAGACCTAGTCATCAATCGCGAGAAAGGTAAGATTCCTAAGGCCATTATGGATGGTGGCCGAATGTGTAAGTATTAGTATTAGATGATTTGAGGTTTGGTTCAATTAATGGGAAGCTGATTATTAACGATGGATTATAGGAGAAATCGTGTAGGAGATCTCGTCGAGGAATATCGCCAAACAGGTGTGTAACGAACCCTTTTCATAGCTTGAAGCGATAAATGCCGAAAAGCCGAAATGCCGAAATTCTGGCATTTCGAGGACTTGTGAGCAAGTGAACGCTCACTAGTTAGTTAGAATTGATGAGATGATGATCGGGAATAATGGAAACGGTAAGGGCGTGTTTTTGGCGTTCACGGTAAGTTGGGCCTCGAGGGGCTGAATTAGGGCCCAATAGCCTTTCGGGCCCATTTGGGTAAATGTGGTAGGAAATGGAAATATGTTAAATTGCATGTTAAAACTGTTAATACTGTTATGGATAAAGGCTAAATGGGCCTAGATGACAGAATCGACTAAGTAGGGCCCATTAGGGGTTTTTGGCCCAATAACTCGATTTCGCTAAAAATGGGCCAGGATCACTGTTTGCACCTATGAATTGTTTGTAACCATTAATGGACATGGAAACCCTAATTTTTGGTAAAATTACAAGATTACCCCTATAACATGAAAATGACCGTTTTGCCCCTAGGTAAAAGTGACCATTATACCCCTAGGGTTTATATATGAACTTAATGCATGGGATTTTGATAAACATGATATGTATGATATGCACATGACATGTATGATATACACATGATATGTATGATATGCACATGAGATGTTCATAAATGCATTGGGTTGGGTTTTTATATGGATGGAGGAAGTGCAAAAGGGCTTATGCCCCAGTTATTAAAGGGCTTATGCCCCAGTTATCAAAAGGGCTTATGCCCCAGTTGTCAAAAGGGCTTATGCCCCAGTTATTAAAGGGCTTATGCCCCAGTTATTAAAAGGGCTTTTGCCCCAGTTATTAAAAGAGTCTAGGCCTCTAGATATATGATAAAGCAGCTATGCTGCCAGTGGAGAGTTATGGCGGGGTGGGTCGAGTTAATCCCCACATGGTGTGCTGGTTGGTACGGGTGGAGAGTAGCGGAAGGTGGGTTGAGTAGTCTCCCCAAATGGGTTGCATTCTTTCATTGACATTACATGTGTTATAAAAATGGGCCTTTGGGCCACAACGTTTAGAGTAAAGGCTTCGGCCCAGTAATATGAAATATGAAAAGGCTTCGGCCCAGTGTTATGAATTATGAAATATGAAAAGGGCTATGGCCCAGTACATGTTTGAGATTGGTTTTGGGCTTAGACCCAACAGAGCGTTATTGTTTTGGGCTCTGAAAGGGGCTTGTTGCACACTGAGTTTCCAAACTCACCCCCTTTCCTTAACCTTGCAGGTGAGCCTTGATGTGGGGACTTGGGCCGGAGGGGATTCAGAGTAGCCACGGTGATTGTCTTTGGACTTTTAAATAAGCGTTGGTTTTCATTAGATTTCCTTTAATTATTATTTATTTTGTGTTGTAATAAGGCCATTTTAACTTTCCTTTTATTTCTTTTCGGGATTAATTTAATTTTAATAACTTTAAACCTGGTTGTTAATTATTTCAAATGGGCTAGACTTAGGACGTATTTTCAAAATGATACTTGTTTTCAAAATATCCCAACGCCACGATTAATTGATTTATCAAAGACGTCCACTTAAACAAATTTAAACTCGAGATAGCAAAGTGTGGCTATGGTTGTGGGCATGTCTAGGATTGGATCCAATCAAAGAGCTTGGTACTTAAGAAGCCTTCATGGCTCACCTCCTCTGTCTCGGATACCTACCTGGTGCCCAGCTTCCATACACTTTGTTAACTCAACAAAATATATGGTTTTTAAAACACTAAAACGGAACATGGGTTTTCAACTCCAATGTGGCACTTTAGATTCGGCCATAACGTCTGGGCCGGGTTTGGGGTGTTACATAGCCGGTTGGAACCGTTTCATCCAACACAAAATAAGTCTATAAGCAATTAACCTTGGTTATTCTATACATAATTGGTGTATGCATATTGTGAAGGAATTACTCTCGTTCATGTATTCTTTTGATTGAAAGGCATGTGACCAAATATAATTAGATAATTAAATAAACCACTTTGTTAAAACGAAATGACTTTGGCACTATGTGTGCGAATTTGAATGGCACTGTGTGTGCGAATTTGTACGGCACTATGTGTGCAGATTTGTATGGCACTATGTGCACGGATTTGAATGTCAATATGTATGTGAATTACTAAGGCACTATGTGTATGGGTAAACATGGCACTTTGGGTGCGAAATTCCTTGCTTGAGCACTACGTGTGAGAAATTGGTTGTTGATAAAATAAATGCAGGAACTAAATCAAGGGCAAAAACTATTGTCCGAATAAGAAATTGGAGACATGAAAATTGAAACATAGATACATGAATGCATCTATTTTATCATTGTTAAATATTGTAGGAAGGAATTAAGGTATTCAGTTATATGATACTTTGAGTTAATAGTAAGACTTGACTAGTAGTTGAATTGATAATTTCGGTAATCTATGGACCTTTCTAGTTTCTAAATTGACATATTCAGTTAATTGTTTGCATTATATGGCTTACGACTTACTGGGTTGAAAACTCATTTGGTGTGTTTACTTGTCTCTTATTTAGATTTCTTTTTGATCCGTTTCATGCTCGGGACCATCCTCGAAGTCATCACACCTGCCAGCAACGTTTTGGTACCCCTTCTTAGTTAATCCTAAGTTAAAATTATGGCATGTATAGGATAATATTTTGGGAGATTTTGTTGTTTTGATAGCATTGTACATAAAGGCCATGAGAAAATGGCTTGCATGCTTAAATTCGATTTTGTTGGATTATGATTAGGCTCTTTGTGGTTAATTGGCAATGTGTTATGGTGTAGTAGTATTTTTTATATTTATTATGAGTATCAAATTTGTTTAATGACTTTGAATGTGTGAAGTGGGTTGATTTGATTTTTGCTTTGCTTATTGAATGGATTATTTGAATTTCAATTATTGTATTGGTTAATGTGTTATACGTGATATGGCATTGAAAGTAGTTTAGTTATATCCGAACATGTATATCTTTGTTTTAACATGTTCACGGCTTGGTATGGGTGATTCATGTTTTCAAATACATATATATATTTATGTTTGTAGTTAAGGACATACCCTTATGAAGTATAAATTGTAATGTGAGATTGTTTGAAAGTTACATAAGCATATACTATAGATTCAGATATAAAATAAATCTATGAGGAATGGATATGATAAATCTACAATGCAATATTTACTTAGATAAATACTTATGTATGTGAGGAAATGGTTTATGATAATGTGTTTCGGTTATATATTAAATAACGATGTGCTTTGCGATATAAAATGTTATGCACTAATAAATATAAATGCATGTTATTATATGAGGCATATTCGGTGTGTACTCTATGTGTAATATGATTATAGATATTGACTTATAAAGTTTATATGTTTTAGTATTATACTAGAATGTGTCTAAGTTACAATCGGCTATGTGATATTAATAATTGTTTGTTTTTTTTTAAAAAGTTAGTCCAAATGTGTGCATGTATTATTTTTAACAAAATGATATTTTGTTCAAGTAATACCTTGTAACCCCAATCTGGCGATGGATACGGGTTAGGGGTGTTACAAATTACTCATGGAAAGTTTTCTGTTATGATATGGTGTTGAAGAAAGAAATTGAAAAAACGAATCAAGTGATGAGGAAAAAAGAGGAGCAAGTGATTTGAATTTGGAAAAGGTAAGTACCCATAAATTATCTTATTTTTTAAGGATTAAAAATGTAAACTTAGCAAATTTTTATGGTAAATTAGTAAAATAAAGTGTAATGAATGTGTTATGAGATGATGAAATATACATAAAATATTGTAAAAGTGAAATTCTGGAAAAATATGGAATTTTTATGATGACAAGGACTGAATTGTTAAACTTGAGAAAATATATGGATGAAATAATAGAAGTGAAATACATAAAAAATTGATATGTGAAACAAGTTATTAAGATAAATTATGTGATTAAAGTGTAACAAGAAAGAAAATTGATTTAATATGATTAATTAGTGATATTGAATGTAACACCCCTACCCGTATTCCAGGCCTAGAATAGGGTACGAGGCATTACCGAACTTAATACGATCAATCATGTAAAAATCGGCCATAAAATTTCTTCTAAGTTAAAAACTTTCATACATATGTTTAACGTCCCTTATATGGGCCTACAGGGCCCAAAACATACATTCAGGGTGGTTCGGGACCAAATCGTAAACATATGAAACTTTTGCAACACTTAGAAAATTTTCACACTTTGGAGAGTCACACGCCCGTGTTTTCAACCCGTGTAACTCTCTGTTTATAACTTCATCACCCTTGTCAGTCGTACACTTCATATAAATAACAAGAAACGTGTATGGGCTCAATTCTCATTAAATTTCTCATATATATACACAATTTCACGTTATGTAATCGTACAACATATATCAGCCACATCTCTGTAATCTAAATATATTTTCATAACAACTTATCTTGATTTCATACTATTTCATATTTAAGCTTAAATAACCAAAGTATTTGAAATATCATCTTTATGCAAATAGTACACATGAGGTATATAATTCCATAATTACGAATAAACACATTTATCAAACATTTTTCATATTCATATATCAATGTCTCATGTCTCCATATATCAATAACCGTCATTTTCATGAATTCCGAGTTCAATTTCATAATTATTTGTCTCGTGTTCAATTTATTCCATGTCGGAACTTTATGCATTAAAACATTTGAATTATCAATACATATGGACAGTACATTCAAGATGAACAATTATATAATCACAAATGAATTCATTTATCAACCAAGTTCTATACTCATATCTTATTAACTCGTACTTCCTTGTATCACATAATTCCATGTAACACTTACCAAACTTTGTCAAATTAGTGAACGTCTTACGGAATTGAGTACTTCGTTTTCTCGATGCCATAGTTCAACTATGGTCTTACACATCTTCACATAATGATGCCATAGCCCAACTATGGTCTTACACATATTCATATATCGATGCCATAGCCTATCTATGGTTTTACACATAATCACATATCACATATCGATGCCATAGCCCAACTATGGTCTTACAAGAATCACATATCTCACTGATGCCATATCCCAGATATGGTCTTATACAGTAGCATATATCACACCAATGCCATATCCCAGATATGGTCTTATACACTACAAACCCGGCCTAGACGTTACGGCCGAATCCGGTGTGTCACATTACCTACCACTAACCAAGTTACCTAGTTTACTAAAGTTTGGGTGAGCTTTGCAAAAACCATTAATGAAGTTTTAAGAGAAATGTTCTGATTCACTAGTGTGAGTCCTATCCATTATCGATTGTTAAGGGTTTAGAAAAACGTGACTTTTGTTGCACCTTGAAAAGTTTCGTTTTGAAGACTTTTGATTGTCGTGTCGGTTTGAAACAAGTAATTTTTGATAAACCCAGAGTTAACCAATTTCAAGGAATCAATTTAAGTGATGTGAATCTCAAGTCGAAAACGATTTAAGTAATTTAAAAACCCAAAATAAAAATAATAGAGCGGCCTTATTACACTTTAACCAAAATAGAAATAATCAAAAATAAATGTGAAATTTAAAAGGAAGCTACTTGAAACTTATTTAAAACCAGAAATTTAATCTTCGTGGCCACTCTGAATCCCACCCAGCTCCAAGTCCACCAACTAGGGCTCACCTGCAAGGATGGAAGAGAAAGGGGGTGAGTTTGGAAAACTCAGTGTATAAGGAAATCCAATCCAAAGCCCAAGTCAGCTCAAACCCATTGGGCCTAAGCCCTATTCAAATAACCGCGGGTACTGAGCCGAAGCCCTTTTCAGAATACGATAAACTGGGTCTTAGCCCCTTTTCAGATAACAGTATGGCCCATAGGCCCATTCCAGAACAGAACAGACATATTCGTGTATGCAAGCCCAACCCAGCCTATAACCAACCACTACACTCCACCCGTACCAGCCCTCCACTCCATGTGGGGAATAGCTCAACCCACCCAGCCCTACACTCCACAGTTGCAGCATAGCTACTCAAATATCAGTAAGTTGAGGCAAAGCCTCCAGTACGTGGTCAAGCCACTTTCAGTACTTCCTCCATTAATAACCCAGTCCCATGCATCAGATAATAATAACATGGCATGCAGTAAATAGTAACTGTCAAACATGCATTCAGGTCAACCTTAACCCTAGAGGTATATCAGTAATTTTGCTCCTAGGGGTAAAACTGTAAACTTTCCACCTATAAAGGTATTTTAGTACTTTTATCAGTTTTAAGGGTTCTCATAAATGTTACGGTCCTTACTAGCCCATTTGTCATCGCAGTAATTTATTTATCTTAATTTCACAATTTTAGCCATTGGGCCCTAAAACACCTAATGGGCTCTACAGTGTCCATTAGCAATTTAAGCCCATTTAACTCAAGTTTTATGACTAGTTTACCGGTTTAAGCACTTTCGATTCTACAGTATAATAGAACATACTTATTGCCTAATTTTTATATTATATATTGTTAATATTATTTTATTTATTAACCCGTATGAGCCCGTAAGCCTATTGGGCCCAATTTCAGCCTATCGAGGCCCAATTACTGAAGTGCACAAAATTTCACACATGACTAACTTACCACCTTGCGATTTCAGATCTAATGATTTCTAAACATCTTGTGAGCACTCGTACACTCACAAGCCCACGAAATGCCGGAATTTTAGCATTTCAGTTTTTGCCGAATTGAACTATGAGAGGGCGTTCGATACACACCTGTTTCACGACGGCTGCTACTGAGATCCCTTACGATGTATGGGCTCAATGTGTCTAATTTCAATAACCGTCATTTTTCATGAATTCCGAGTTTAATTTCATAATTATTTGTCTCGTGTTCAATTTATTCCATGTCGGAACTTTATTCATTAAAACATTTGAATTATCAATACATATGGACAGTACATTCAAGATGAACAATTATATAACCACAAATGAATTCATTTATCAACCAAGTTTTATACTCATATCTTATTAACTCGTACTTCCTTGTATCACATAATTCCATGTAACACTTACCAAACTTTGTCAAACTAGTGAACATCTTACGGAATTGAGTACTTCGTTTTCTCGATGCCATAGTTCAACTATGGTCTTACACATCTTCACTTAATGATGCCATAGCCCAGCTATGGTCTTACACATATTCATATATCGATGCCATAGCATAGCTATAGTCTTACACGTAATCAGATATCACATATTGATGCCATATCCCAGCTATGGTCTTACAAGAATCACATATCTCACTGATGCCATATCCCAGATATGGTCTTATACAGTAGCATATATCACACCGATGCCATATCCCAGATATGGTCTTATACAGAAATCATTTGTCACTTGCAGCCGAAGCTACCACTATTCACTGAACAGGTAGCTGGAGCTACCATTTTTCACTGATCAGGTAGCTGGAGCTGCCACTTTTCACTGATCAGGTAGCAGAAGCTACCACTTTCCACTGATTAGGTAGCCGAAGCTACCACTTTTCACTTGTCATTTGTCCTTAATCAGATAAGTGTAGCCGAAGCTATCACTTATCACTTTCACTTGTCTTTGATCAGATAAGTGTAGCCGAAGCTATCACTTATCACTTGTTGCCATGGTCCAACCATGGTTTTTTTTATTGCTTCAATTCATCTTGTCGCTGAACTGAAATGCTCAATTTGATCATTTATTCAATTTTCATGCTTTTACATTATTCACGATTTTATCATCAATACATATGAAATAACACATCATGAAATTCATAAAATTAACAAATAACCACAAAAATTTAGCCATATAAACTCACAAGTTCAATTTTTGTATTATAACGATAATCATAATTTCATAATAAATATTCCAAATAAAACATTATATCATTTCTAATCCAACACTTATCGATTATAATCGGGCATGTGATCAATTTATACACGAGTCATTCATATATTTTTCCTCATCCTCCTCTCCATCCACATCCTTGGTATAAATAACACAATTGTAAGTAACCTTATCCATGATTTTCACTAATTACTTATGTGAATATCCAAGCTATCCACCCGTGTCATAGTCACTACATTATTTATACCTGAAGCTACAAAACTCAAAAGTAAGATCTGATAATTTTCCATGAGACTAGACTCACATATATTCTTACCGTAAAAATTTCATAATTTTTGGTTAGGCCAATTAATACAGTTTATTCATTGAAGTCTCCCCTGTTCTGCTATTTGACAATTCCGACCCTTCTTCACTAAAAATTAATTATCTCCTACTACAGGATTTGAATAATGTTCCCATTTGTTTCTCTTGAAAAGAGACTCATTCATAATTCTAAACATATAAATTTAAGCCCACAATTATTTTTATCCAATTTTTTTATGATTTTACAAAGTCAGAACAGGAGAACCCAAAATCAATCTGACCTTGTCTCACAAAATTTATCATATCTCATGATTTACAATTCTATTTCTTACATCATTTCTTCTATAAGAAACTAGACTCAATAAGATTTAATTTCATATTTTATTCATCCTCTAATTGCATTTATACAATTTTTGGTGATTTTTCGAAGTTAGACTACTGCTGCTGTCCAAAACAGTTTTAGTGCAAAATGTTGATTTCCATTTTGACCCAAATTTCACAATTCATACAATTCAGTCCTTACTCAATTAACCTCTCAATTAAAATTATTTTCTCAATTAATACTTTTACTAGACATTATAAGTTATTTCATAACAATTGAAATTCAGAATTTCCACATAAAACTCTAACTTCAAACTCTTTTACAATTCGGTCCCAAACATTCACTTTCTATTCAATTATTTCAATAAAATCAGCATATAAACAATTTAAAACTCTAATTCCATGCCAAATCATCATATACTTCCAGCACATATTCCTAGAAACTTTCAATTTCTTTCATAGAATCAAAAACTAATGAGTTCAACAAGTGGACCTAGTTGTAAAAGTCACAAAACACGAAAATTTCAAGAAAAAATCAAGAATTGAACTTACTTGAAGTAAAAATATGAAAAACCAGCTTAAGGGAACTCTTCCATGGTGTTTTTTCTGATGAGAATGCAGAAAAATAAAGAGAAATCTAGATATTCCAATTTGGTTCCATTTTTATTTAGTTATTTTGGCAATTTTCCAATTTTGCCCTTAATTCACCAATTTCCTGATTTTTCTTAGCTATTGCCGCTCAAAATAGCTCCTATGGGCTTATTTTTACTTTAGATCCTTCCTCATTTGAAAATTGAGCTATTTAATCCTTTTAGAAACTTTTACACCTTTTTCAATTTAGTCCTTTTTATTTAATTAACCACCCAAACGTCAAAATTTTCTGACGAAATTTTAATACTACTTCACTAACACTCCATAAATATTTCTAAAAATATTTATGGCTCAGTTTATGAGGTCGAGGTCTCGATACCTCATTCTCGACCCAATTTACCTAATTAATTCTTTTAAATCACCAAATTCACTAATTCAAAAAATTCTTCTATATTCACATTTGACTCATAGGTATTAATTTATTAAATTTTCGACCCAATCGTCGGATTTGGTGATCTCAAATCAATATTCCCTGCACCATTGAAAATTAGGCTGTTACAACTCTCCCCCCTTTAGGGATTTTCGTCCCCGAAAATCTTATAAGAAGAAGTTGCTTTCAACACTCATGAAACACTTTTACTAACTTCTCAGAATCACAATTCGATTTAACCTCGAATATTTTTTTCCAGTCACATTTAAACTCTAGAACACGATGTTGGAACATACTGTCAAAATTCTAAATTACCCTCTCAGGAACACATATACTCAGCTGATTTGTCAAATAAAAACTCTGTACACTGAAATGATCTTTAGAATAATTTGATATCTTTTTCAAAACTGTATTCACTTGTCAAACTATTTTCAACTCCATTTGCATTATTAATTATTCCATTACTGTACTCCTTAGTTTCACACTTGTGAACTTATTCAACATAATTTTTGTGAAGTTTCGCTATAAAGTACTACATTGGTAAAAGGGTGAGGTCGTAAAGTCTCTAACTGAACTCTCATAAATACACACATATGACTTAGCATTTATCATCAACATCATATCATCACAATTACATAATTCACTTCACGCAAATTAACATACATAGTTATGTTACACGAACTTTCAATTATCCATTTCAAACTAGTGTACTTAAACATATATTCTATGAATTTTGAGTAAATTTACTCATAGTATTTACTTAACCAAACAAGTCAGACACATAACATTATATGAATGCCACACAAACATAGATAAGCTTATCACAATATAAACTTTCATTTCATTCACGTTTCAACATTTCTCAACTTTTGATTATCTCATTTCGTACATTATCACATACATATCATGAACTTCTATTCATACCGTTCTAAGTTCCTTCTCATCATAAACACATTTCAAATATCTCAATATCACTTTTAGTATTATCGAAAATAACTCGGTTGGAAAACATCTTTGTCTATAAGTAAAATAAAGATTAGATCGGATTAGACACATCACACTATCACAGATTTATACGGCATGTATTTCTAGACACTTTACACATCTCATTCATTCTGAGAATCGGCTAAATCGAAGCTCTGATACCAATAAATGTAACACCCCTACCCGTATTCCGGGCCTAGAATAGGGTACGAGGCATTACCGAACTTAATATGATTAATCATTTAAAAATCAACCATAAAGTTTCTTCTAAATTAAAAACTTTCATACATATGTTTAACGTCCCTTATATGGGCCTACGGGGCCCAAAACATACATTCAGGGTGGTTCGGGACCAAACCGTAAACATATGAAACTTTTGCAACACTTAGAAAGTTTTCACACTTTGGAGAGTCACACGCCCGTGTTTTCAACCCGTGTAACTCTCTGTTTATAACTTCATCACCCTTGTCAGTCCTACACTTTATATAAATAACAAGAAATGTGTATGGGCTCAATTCTCGTTAAATTTCTCATATATATACACAATTTCACGTTATGTAATCATACAACATATATCAACCATATCTCTGTAATCTAAGGCTCCGTTTGTTTGCAGGTAAAATGTTTTCCGGAAAATGATTTCTGGAAAATAATTTCTTGGAAAATGATTTCTGGAAAATGATTTACTTTTCTGGTGTTTGGACGAATCTGTGTAAAATATTTTCTGTTGTTTGGCAGATTTTCTGAAAATATTTTCCTGAAAAGCTGTTTTAATAAAAATTTATATATTTAAGAATTTATTATCTTTTCTTTGTTTGATTGAGTTTACTTTATATATATATTAATAAATTTATATTGTAAATTGTTTTTACATGTATTGCAATGATTTATTTATAAATAAATAAATCATTTTAAATATATAATAATACTCAATTATTAAATTAGAATATTAACCGTCATAAATTGAAAACAACCAATGTCAAATAAATTATTTGTAATTGTGTTATAAAAAATTAAAAAATATGGATTGAATAATTATAAATTAGCTTCCAAACCACAATTAATACTAGAAATTAATAATATTATCCAAATACATAATTAGTATTACACCACATGATAACAACAACATTATCCAAGTGCATAACTAATATTACACCACATGATAACAACAATATTGTCCAAGTGCATAACTAATATTACACCACATTAAAAGTATCAATATCTTCAACCTTGAGAAAATTTTTGAAGCCAAATTTTTCTATGCTTCTTACTTTTAACTAAAAAAGCTTTTGCCTCAGATTCATGACTCACTAAATAATCAAACACAGAACAAAGGAAGTCATCATCAAATCCTTCTACCTCCATTGACATCACTTCTTCGTAAAGATGTGGTGTCTTATCCGCAGTAAATTGTTCCAAAGCATTAGCAATTTGCCAAGTTGTTCACCCATAAATTTAATTTGTTCATCATTGACACTTTCTTGAGCCTTTTTTCTTTTACATTTGGATGTGCCAGATGAAGATACATTTGTTCTTACCTCTTCAGTCGCTTCATTCTCGCAGTCTATAGGCACTGAATCTATGTTATCATCATCCAAATCTATGTCAGTAAATGTTCTGGCAAAACTCCCTGTTGCCATATCTTTGCCAACAACCAAAGCCATTTCATCATAATGATCAATGCTTTTATTCAAAAATGGGTCATACTTCTTGTGCGCCTGTTGGATATTATACAAAATTAGAATAACAAGTAAAAATTAATTGAAATATACTTACCATATATATACATATATTACCATTACTGCTGGATCATATGTCGCTCTATCACATGTGATCATTTTCATGTTATCATCCCATCCAAAACCACTTTCATCCCGAATTGTGCATATAATCTGCCACTATTTTTTTACAGTCCTCAAATGATTTTCCACATGTTTTGCATCGCATTGGACTTGAAATTTTCAGAAATAGCTTCGACAACTCGATTAATAGAAACTGCTTTGAAAGTATTAGAAGGCTTATTTCCTTTCTGGGCCTCCTCTGCTAAAATTTCAAGAAAAAGATGTTCCATCGGTTTTGTCCACCTGAATTGCTTGGAGGTCCCTTCTTTGTTGCCCTTACCCATTCTACATTAATAATTGTCATTGCCAATCATTTCAATATCCAACAAGCTTAAAACATAATAAATTCAATATCTAACAAGCTTGAAACATAATCAATATCTAACAAAATCAAGACATAATAATTTCAGAATCCAACAAATATAATAAACTAAAATTTTAGAATCCAACATTAACAAAAAAAATTGTTTTAATACTAAAACATACATAACATAGAAACAACAACCCTAAGCCCTAAGCCTACCTAATATTTCTAGCCATATAATCAGTCTACATAGTTTGTGCAATTTCATCTCTCTTAGCAGACCATTCTCTTGCTTCTTCTCTTTCTTCTCGCTTCGTAAGAGTTGATATTATCAAATCAGACTCAGGCTCCTCGTATAGTCCTTGATTAAGTAAATCACTAGGATCAACTTCCATGATATGATTATGAATGATGCAACAAGCCAAAACTATATCTACTTGAGTTTGAAAATTCCAAAATGGTTCAACATCTAATACACGAAACCGTTTCTTCAAAATCCCGAAAACACATTCAATAGTGATTCGTAATGACGAATGACGAAGATTAAAGAGTTCCTTTGCATTTTCAGGCCCCTGAGCACTAAACTCTTTTAAATGATATCGAACACCACGATATGGGGTAATAAATCCATTACGAATGCCATATCCAGCATCAGCAAGATAATATTTACCTACAATTTAATAAAACACAATTATTACTAATAAATTATGAGCTTACTAGAACTATTTGGTATTTAATGTTGTATAATTCTTACCTTCCGGAATTCTTAATCCTCTTGGGCGTGAAAGCGCATCACTTAAAATACGAGAATCATGCGCACTACCTTCTCAACCAGCTAGAACATAGGAAAATTTCAAATCAAATGTAATGGCAGCCAATACATTTTTTGTCGTCCCCTCTTTACGGCTACGAAATCTTCCTTGAATGTTAAGTGGAACGGATGCACGAACATGAGTTCCATCTAATGCTCCAATACAATCTTTAAAACAAGGATAAAACCTTGGATTGTTTCTGATTTCACTAGGAATTGACTCATCAGGTAATCTAATAACTAGCTTATACAATTTCGAAATAGCTCTCAATACAACCCTAAAATAACGGTGAATTGTCTCAGTTGATCTATAATATCTAGATCCTATCACTCGAAACCTTACATTATGACCAATTATATGTAAAAATATAACCACTTGCTCCCTAATATTCACCGATTTAGTTGATTGTAACAAATTATTTCTACTAAGAATATCACACAAATTAAAAAATACAATCTGTCTCATCCTTATAACATCAATACAATGCTGGTCACCACTATATAAAATACTATTAATATGATTTTCTCTTTCATAATCTTTATTCACATGAGGGTGAGAAGTAATTTCCTTCCTAGTTTTTAATTTTTTAATCCAAAGAGCTCCAAAAGCTAAAACTGAAGCCACGACTCCGACAATTGCATGATGTTGATTACGATCCATCTACACAATACCACATAAATATTTGATCACTACAAAAAATACGTAAACTTTTCATAAGATCACATAAATGACTAAAATTACCATGACTAAAGTGCATACATATATATATTATAGAATATATAATTAAAGCCGATTTTATATTTCGCATTGAACCACTGTGGTCCATTGGTCTTTCTATCATTTTTAAATGTTTTAAGAATAAAAAAAACATATTTAGAAATTGAAAATTCTTTCTATAAGTAATAAAATATATTATTCTCTTTTTCTTGGACATAGAAGACAATATTAAATTTAAAATTTGAAATTAAAAAGTATTTGGATGAAGAAATTTGAATTAAATCCATAGCTTTGATTATATTTTATTAGTGAAATAGAAATAGTCATCAAACATTTTTAATCCAAAAAAATGAAAAGAAAAGTAGTTAATAGTATGAATTTGCCACGTAATAATATGTATAGATTTTAGCCAGGTTGCATACGAGAGTTGGGGGGAATTTTCAAAGATTTGGGGGATAATGTTTTATGATCATATCAAAAAATATATATTTATATTTATTTGTAAAATTGGATACCATAAGAAAATATGATAAATTTATTTAATACAATATTTAATATTTAATAACTTAAAAAATAAAAGCTTAGTTAATAAAATTGTAATTTAACTATAAAATTAAGATTTTAATATTTTAATTGAAAATTTGAAATATATAAATTATGTATAAACTATACTTAAATTTGTTAAAATTTAAAATGGAAATAATGATTGATGTAATTATGTTTTAATATAAAAAAAACATCAACCATGTTTAAATTAAAAAAATCGGAGGGAAGAAAATGGATCAAGAGGCAGAGCCCACCACCAAAATCTAGAATATAGAAATTGAACTTGTCACTATCTTTTATTCTCATAAATCGAAATCATGCATATGTCATAGTAAAATATTTATAAACCATAAACCAGATGCATTAAAATGATAAGATCAAAATAAGTAATAGGCACTTTAGGCACCTAAAACTTCAGTAAGCATTTCTATTTCAAACAGCATGCAGCAATTAACAATTTACCAACATAACAATCCTTTTTAATTAACCCACCATTAATATGCATATTACAGTACAAATCAAAAGGGAGAAACTAAAATCCACAGTGGTTATTTATCTTTCTAATTTCAAATTTAAATTTGTACTAATTATTCTTTATGACAAACAAAGAAGAAACTAAAATCCACAGTGGTTATTAAGCACCAAAGTGAAAATTTTACACAAGGCGGGATGGTCATTTGCCTTCTAAGTAGAAAGCAAGCCTAATTCGACAAAGTATGCTTTAGTTCTTATCCAAGAAAAGAGAAGACTACTTGACATAAAGAAATGTCCTTTAAAACGTCTATTCTAAAGCTCTAGGCACTAGATTTACTGAAGCAGGCTTGCAAATTTAACTTGATTCAATCAAGTTCAAATTTCAACTTAACAAAGCTAGGACAAGGCAAACCAAGTTATCATACAACTTCATTTTGCATCAAATACTTAGATACCAAAAATCCAAAGTTCAGCTCACTTGGTTCATCTATCTAGTAGGGATTAATTTGTACAAAAAAATATGATACTAAATACCCAATTCCACAAATCATCTTAAATCAGAAAAAGAAAGAAAGACAACCAAAATGAATATACCTCCTCTAAAATCATATCATTTCATCAATTGAATATATATATATTAAACGAATCAAGTACAACTTAAAGCGCTAATTGATATATTAAACAAAATGAAATCAAAGAACACAGAAAGGAAAACACTTTAAATAATCATATAACATAAAAGTCAGAAAGAAACAAAAAATATATTTTTTAAACAGATTTTCAAATCTGTTTTATAAGAAGAATCCAAATTTGCTTTTAACATTTCCAGTTGGTGGAGCCTAATTCATATACTTCTTGTGTTGGCAAAATTAAGATGTTCGGATCTTAAGAGTATTTGTGCTAGAACTAGTAGTGAAGCTTCTGGTTCTATAGGCTCACAAAGTATATGACACAACTAACCTAAAACAACACATGAGAACACCAGTCAAAACCCATCAAATGAAAAATGATAATCCCACCAACAACCGAAAGTATAAGCCATAGTCACTGCCGACTACCAAGAGAACGACCATGGTTTGTTAGTATAAAGCCGAAACAACAAGAATGAAAAGAACCAAAAGAGGGACAACAACCACACGTCAATCTCAATCCAAGGGAATCGGAATCCATATGAAAAAGAGAATCACCAAAACCACAACTCCACATCATAAAACCCATCACCAAAACAAAATGAAAAAGCAGAATAATAAGATGCCATACCTTGCAAGGAAGAATGAGATCCTGAGAAAGAGGGGAAGATAGAAAACGAAACAGCAGTGTGTGTAAATTTTGCCTGAGCAGAAATGAAATGAGACGAATTAAGGAAAAAGGGAAGAGATTTGAAGAACGAAAGAAGAAGAAGACATGGAAAATTTTGAAGAATGGAAGAAAAAGAAGGCAGAACGGATGAAAAACAAAGCCTTACCTGGATGAAGAGGAGATCGAAAATGTCTTACACAATTGAAATCGGTAAGCGTTTTCCCTATATTGAAGGGGATTTTACCCGTGTCCAGTAAAATATTTTCCGGAAAATGTTTTCCTGGCTTCCAAACGGACCCTAAATATATTTTCATAACAACTTATCTTGATTTCATACTATTTCATATTTAAGCTTAAATAACCAAAGTATTTGAAATATCATCTTTATGCAAATAGTACACATGAGGTATATAATTCCATAATTATGAATAAACACATTTATCAAACATTTTCCATATTCATATATCAATGTCTCATGTCTCCATATATCAATAACCGTCATTTTCATGAATTCCGAGTTCAATTTCATAATTATTCGTCTCGTGTTCAATTTATTCCATGTCGGAACTTTATTCATTAAAACATTTGAATTATCAATACATACGGACAGTACATTCAAGATGAACAATTATATAATCACAAATGAATTCATTTATCAACCAAGTTTTATACTCATATCTTATTAACTCGTACTTCCTTGTATCACATAATTCCATGTAACACTTACCAAACTTTTTCAAATTAGTGAACGTCTTACGGAATTGAGTACTTATACATCTTCACATAATGATGCCATAGCCTAGCTATGGTCTTACACATATTCATATATCGATGCCATAGCCCAGCTATGGTCTTACACGAATCACATATCTCACTAATTCCATATCCCGGATATGGTCTTATACAGTAGCATATATCACACCGATGCCATATACCAGAGATGGTCTTATACGAAAATCATTTGTCACTTGTAGCCAAAGCTACCACTATTCACTGAACAGGTAGTCGGAGCTACCATTTTTCACTGATCAGGTAGCTGGAGCTACCACTTTTCACTCATCAGGTAGCAGAACTACCACTTTTCACTGATCAGGTAGCTGAAGCTACCACTTTTCACTTGTCATTTGTCCTTAATTAGATAAGTGTAGCCGAAGCTATCACTTATCACTTCCACTTGTCTTTGATCAGATAAGTGTAGCCGAAGCTATCACTTATCACTTGTTGCCATGGTCCAACCATGGTTTTTTTTTATTGCTTCAATTCATCTTGTCGCTGAACTGAAATGCTCAATTTGATCATTTATTCAATTTTCATGCTTTTACATTATTCACGATTTTATCATCAATACATATGAAATAACACATCATGAAATTCATAAAATTAGAAAATAACCACTAAAATTTAGCCATATAAACTCACAAGTTCAATTTTTGTACTATAACGATAATCATAATTTCATAATAAATATTCCAAATAAAACATTATATCATTTCTAATCCAACACTTATCGATTATAATCGGGCATGTGATCAATTTATACACGAGTCATTCATATACTTTTCCTCCTCCTTCTCTCCATCCACATCCTTGGTATAAATAACATAATTGTAAGTAACCTTATCCATGATTTTCACTAATTACTTATGTGAATATTCAAGCTATCCACCCGTGTCATAGTCACTAAATTATTTATATCTGAAGCTATAGAACTCAAAATTAAGATCCGATAATTTTCCCTGAAATTAGACTCACATATCTTCTTACTATAAAAATTTCATAATTTTTAGTTGGGCCAATTAATACAGTTTATTCATTAAAGTCTGCCCTATTCTGCTATCTAACAATTCCGACCCTTCTTCACTAAAAATTAATTATCTCCTACTACAGGATTTGAATGATGTTTCCATTTATTTCTCTTGAAAATAGACTCATTTAGGATTCTAAACATATAAATTTAAGCCCATATTTATTTTTATCCAATTTTTGATGATTTTACAAAGTCAGAACAGGGGAACCTGAAATCATTCTGACTTTGTCTCTCAAAATTTATCATATCTCATGATTTACAGTCCCATTGCTTACATCATTTCTTCTATAAGAAACTAGACTCAATAAGATTTAATTTCATATTTTATTTATCCTCTAATTCCATTTCTAAAATTTTTGGTGATTTTTCAAAGTTAGACTACTGCTGCTGTCCAAAACAGTTTTAGTGCAAAATGTTGATTTCCATTTTGACCCTAATTTCACAATTCATACAATTCAGTCCTTGCTCAATTAACCCTTCAATTAAGATAATTTTCTCAATTAATACTTTTACTAGACATTATAAGTTATTTCATAACTATTTAAATTTAGAATTTCCACATAAAACTCTAACTTCAAACTCTTTTACAATTAGGTTCCAAACATTCACTTTCTATTCAATTCTTTCAATAAAATCAGCATATAAACAATTTAAAGCTCTAATTGCATGCCAAATCATCATATACTTCCAGCACATATTCATAGAAACTTTCAATTTCTTTCATAGAATCAAAAACTAATGAGTTCAACAAGTGGACCTAGTTGTAAAAGTCACAAAACACGAAAATTTCAAGAAAAAAATCAAGAATTGAACTTACTTGAAGTAAAAATATGAAAAACCAGCTTAAGGGAACTCTTCCATGGTGATTTTTCTGATGAGAATGCAGAAAAATAAAGAGAAATCTAGATATTCCAATTTGGTCCCATTTTTATTTAGTTAATTTTGGCAATTTTTCAATTTTGCCCTTAATTCACCAATTTCATGATTTTTCTCAGCTATTGCCGCCCAAAATATCTCCTATGGGCTTATTTTCACTTTAGGTCCTTCCTCATTTGATAATTGAGCTATTTAATCCTTTTAGCAACTTTTACACCTTTTTCAATTTAGTCTTTTTTATTTAATTAACCACCCAAACGTCAAAATTTTTTTGACGAAATTTTAATACTACTTCACTAACACTCCATAAAATATTTCTAAAAATATTTATGGATCGGTTTATGAAGTCGAGGTCTCGATACCTCATTCTCGACTCAATTTACCTAATTAATTCTTTTAAATCACCAAATTCACTAATTCAAAAAATACTTCTATATTCACATTTGACTCATAGGTATTAATTTATTAAATTTTTGACTCAATCGTTGGATTTGGTGATCTCAAATCAATATTCCCGACACCATTGAAAATTAGGCTATTACAACTCTCCCCCCATTTAGGGATTTTCGTCCCCGAAAATCTTATCAGAAGAAGTTGCTTTCAACACTCATGAAACACTTTTACTAACTTCTCAGAATCACAATTCGATTTAACCTCGAATATTTTTTTCCAGTCACCTTTAAACTCTAGAACACGATGTTGGAACATACTGTCAAAATTCTAAATTACTCTCTCAGGAACACATATACTTAGCTGATTTGTCAAATAAAAACTCTGTACATTGAAATGATCTTTAGAATAATTTGATATCTTTTTCAAAAATATATTCACTTGTCAAACTATTTTCAACTCCATCTGCATTATTAATTATTCCATTACTGTACTCCTTAATTTCACACTTGTGAACTTATTCAACATAATTTTTGTGAATTTTCGTTATAAAATACGACATTGGTAAAATGGTGAGGTCGTAAAGTCTCTAACTGAACTCTCATAAATACACACATATGACTTAGCATTTATCATCAACATCATATCATCACAATTACATAATTCACTTCAAGCAAATTAACATACATAGTTATGTTACACGAACTTTCAATTATCCATTTCAAACTAGTGTGCTGAAACATACATTCTATGAATTTTAGTAAATTTACTCATAGTATTTACTTAACCAAACAAGTCAGACACATAACATTATATGAATGCCACACAAACATAGATAAGCTTATCACAATTTAAACATTCATTTCATTCACGTTTCAACATTCCTCAACTTTTGATTATCTCATTTCGTACATTATCACATACATATCATGAACTTCTATTCATACCGTTCTAAGTTCCTTCTCATAATAAACACATTTCAAATATCTCAATATCACTTTTAGTATTATCGAAAATAACTCGGTTGGAAAACATCTTTGTCTATAAGTAAAATAAAGATTAGATCGGATTAGACACATCACACTATCACAGATTTATACGGCATGTATTTCTAGACACTTTACACATCTCATTCGTTCTGAGAATCGGCTAAACCGAAGCTTTGATACCAATAAATGTAACACCCCTACCCGTATTCCGGGCCTAGAATAGGGTACGAGGCATTACCGAACTTAATATGATTAATCATTTAAAAATCGGCCATAAAATTTCTTCTAAACTAAAAACTTTCATACATATGTTTAACGTCCCTTATATGGGCCTACAGGGCCCAAAACATACATTCAGGGTGGTTCGGGACCAAACCGTAAACATATGAAACTTTTGCAACACTTAGAAAATTTTCACACTTTGGAGAGTCACACGCCCGTGTTTTCAACCCTTGTCAGTCGTACACTTCATATAGATAACAAGAAACGTGTATGGGCTCAATTCTCATTAAATTTCTCATATATATACACAATTTCACGTTATATAATCATAAAACATATATCAACCATATCTCTGTAATCTAAATATATTTTCATAACAACTTATCTTGATTTCATACTATTTCATATTTAAGCTTAAATAACCAAAGTATTTGAAATATCATCTTTATGCAAATAGTACACATGAGGTATTTAATTCCATAATTATGAATAAACACATTTATCAAACATTTTCCATATTCATATATCAATGTCTCATATCTCCATATATCAATAACCGTCATTTTCATGAATTCTGAGTTCAATTTCATAATTATTTGTCTCGTGTTCAATTTATTCCATGTCGGAACTTTATTCATTAAAACATTTGAATTATCAATACATATGGACAGTACATTCAAGATGAACAATTATATAATCACAAATGAATTCATTTATCAACCAAGTTCTACACTCATATCTTATTAACTCGTACTTCCTTGTATCACATAATTCCATGTAACACTTACCAAACTTTTTCAAATTAGTGAACGTCTTATGGAATTGAGTACTTCATTTTCTCGATGCCATAGTTCAACTATGGTCTTACACATCTTCACATAATGATGCCATAGCCCAGCTATGGTCTTACACATATTCATATATCGATGCCATAGCACAGCTATAGTCTTACACGTAATCACATATCACATATCGATGCCATAGCCCAGCTATGGTCTTACAAGAATCACATATCTCACTGATGCCATATCCCAGATATGGTCTTATACAGTAGCATATATCACACCGATGCCATATCCCAGATATGGTCTTATACGAAAATCACTTGTCACTTGTAGCTGAAGCTACCACTATTCACTGAACAGGTAGCCGGAGCTACCATTTTTCACTGATCAGGTAGCCGGAGCTACGACTTTTCACTGATCAGGTAACAGAAGCTACCACTTTTCACTGATTAGGTAGCCAAAACTATCACTTTTCACTTGTCATTTGTCCTTGATCAAATAAGTGTAGCCGAAGCTGTCACTTATCACTTTCACTTGTCTTTGATCAGATAAGTGTAGCCGAAGCTATCACTTATCACTTGTTGCCATGGTCCAACCATGGTTTTTTTTTCTTCAATTCATCTTGTCACTGAACTGAAATGCTCAATTTGATCATTTATTCAATTTTCATGCTTTTACATTATTCACGATTTTATCATTAATACATATGAAATAACACATCATGAAATTCATAAAATTAACAAATAATCACTAAAATTTAGCCATATAATCTCACAAGTTCAATTTTTGTATTATAACGATAATCATAATTTCATAATAAATATTCCAAATAAAACATTATATCATTTCTAATCCAACACTTATCGATTATAATCAGGCATGTGATCAATTTATACACGATTCATTCATATATTTTTCCTCCTCCTCCTCTCCATCCACATCCTTGGTATAAATAACACAATTGTAAGTAACCTTATCCATGATTTTCACTAATTACTTATGTGAATATTCAAGCTATCCACCTGTGTCATAGTCACTAAATTATTTATATCTGAAGATACGAAACTCAAAATTAAGAGTCGCTAATTTTCCCTGAAACTAGACTCACATATCTTCTTAGCATAAAAATTTCATAATTTTTGGTTGGGACAATTAGTACAGTTTATTCATTGAAGTCTCCCCTGTTCTGCTGTCTGAACTTGTATGTGTTTAGCTATGCTTAGCATATTTGAATTGATATGCAAATATTCATATGATGACTTTACTTGGATATGACTTACTAAGCTTTTAAAACTTACTTTGTGTGCTCTTTCCCTATTTTGTAGATTATTGAAGCTAGCTCAAACTCGAGAATCATCGACAAACGTCATCACACTATATATCGATATCTTGTTGGTACTTTTAAAGCTATGTATATATATGGTATATTGCATGTATAGGCTAGTGTCATCTTGACATGTTTTGAACTTTTAATTTAGCCATGTAAGTTGGCTTGTAAATAATGTTATTGATGAAGTTGAATTTGGCCTATGTTATGAGTTAATATATGATATGTGATGTATTTATGATGCCTTATGTTTTGGTAGGCTTGATTTGGTCATTTTGATGGGTTGATGGATAAGTATTTAGTAAATTGTTATTGGTTGTGTATTTGAGTAGTGAAATGGATAGAATTGGTATTGTAAGTTTGGTGCATAAAATAGCATGGTTTGGCTGCCTATTAATGTATTGTAATGGCATGAAATATGGTGTTTTAGGTATGCTCAAGGAGGGTGAGAAATGTGGCTTTAACCAAGCCTATTTTCACTCCACACGGACGAGCACACGGGAGTGTGGCTCGACCATGTGTGATACATGGCCTTGGTACATGGCAGTGTGTCCCCTAGGGTAGCCTTTTGAATTTAAGTCAGTATACCCTATAGATTTGGCACGGCCTAAACACATGGGCATGTCTACTGGTTGTGTGTAGCACACGGCCTGGCACATGGGCTTGTGGTTGGTCGTGTGACCCAAGTCAGTAACCCTCTAGATTTCAAACGGGTTGGCACACGAATGTGTCCTCGGCCATGTGGTGCAAGTCAGTATGTGCCCTGTTTTCACACGGCCTATGACACGGGCGTGTCTGGTGGCCATGTGAGGCGCACGGCCTGTTCACATGGGCGTGTAACCCTTGAATGCTTGAAAATTTTATGTGTTTCCCAAAGTTTTCAAATGTTATCGGTTTAGTCCTGAACCTCTTCCAAGCATGTTTTAAGGTCTTGTAGAGCCTTATAAGGGACATTGTGATTATATTTGATTAATGTTTATGTGAAAATGAATGATTTATGTTGTGATTGATTGGTAATGCCTCGTAGCCCTATTCCGGCGACGGATACGGTGAAGGGTGTTACAAACGCAATAACCAGCACTTTACCCTCTTTAATTGCCATTAGAACCCCCATACCAAGACCTCCACTGCACAACAACCAAAAAATAAAGTCGAAACCACGCCCTTATCGACCCACAACACTTCTCAACAAGCCACAATCACTTTCAAAACAATCCCTACTACATTGAATTGTATCCAGCCCAGAGGAGAAGGATCCCAAACAAATACCCGAGTCCTCCAGGCACACAACAATTTACCAGCCAGCTCCACCAATCAATCCAACTCAAACCACAAAAGCAAATCCACCCATAATGAATATACAACAACCATGAGGAGGAGGCCAACCAAGAAGATGCAGCTAGTTTGAATTAATTGAAACAACCCAACCCCTATTCAGACATAATCACCAAAAAATCTCCAGCAAACAAACATAACAAGTAGTACACTTATAAAAAATCTCACTTTACTTCTCAAAAACCCCTTTTTCTTGCAGACATCCATACACATCCTGTTTCAATTTATGCCAATCAAAAAATCCTTGTGAATCCAACATCAAGTTAACGATAACCACACCATGAAATTTCCCAAACCAGCATTAACAAGTCGATCCCAAACAACCATCTTAAAGGCTTTGAACAATACCAAATAGCTGCTCAATCATCCAATACATTTTCCAAAAATTCACTCCATATCCACATTTCTAAAAAGTTTGCATTCTAGAAACACCTTAATTACACCAAAGTCCCATACATTTCCTAAAGCACCTTCCTTCGCCTACACCAAATATTGGTTGAGATCTTCAACTCCCGATATTTACCTCTGAAACCTCATCTCCATGTAACACCCCTTACTTGCATCCGATGATGGGACAGGGTACGAGGCATTACCAAACTTGTACTCATACATTCATGCAAAAGTCAGGCTATAAAATTTTTCTTTAAAGCAACTTCATTCATACATACACAATTGTCACTAACACAGGCCTACGAGGCCCAAAACAACCAACGAAAAAGGTACGGTACTAAATCAAGGACTTTAGAAAAGTTTAGGAAATTTTCCCTAATATAGAGCCACACGTCTGTGAGAGATGCCGATGTACTCTTGACACGCCTGTGTCCTCCGGCTGTGTAACTCTCTGACTATGATGTCAGCACCAATTTAGGGTCACACGGCTGTATCACACGCCTGTGTAGCCAGACCGTGTAGTCAATTAAAAATAAATAAATTTTTCATAAAATGGTGCAGACTTCAGAAGGCCAGAGTACACGCCCATGCGGGTAGGCCGTGTCCCTCACACGGGCAAGACACACGCCTTTGTCTTAGCCTGTTTGTTTACTACTGGGAATACTGACCTGCAAATTTTAGGTGCAGGGGACATACAGCCATTCAACATGCCCGTGGGGCAAACCGTGTGTCACACACAGTCTAGACACATGCCCGTGTGTCTACCCATGTGGATCATTTAAAGGCTATTTTCCAAGCCAATTGTCACCCTCAATCATTCTTACACTCAAACATAGTTCATAGCATGCAACATGACATATTTAGACACTCAAATATTCAACATCATGGCACTTTCAAACCTTCATAATGTCATTCTATTACACATTCAATTAGTCACACCATTTGAAGGCATTCCATACCAATTTCATGCATAATCAAATTTGTTACCATGACCTCAAATTACACATTCATATCTATAGTCATCTTAAGTCATTATGTCATTCTTTATTTCTAGGTACTTAATTCATTCCTCATCCCACATCCATCAAACAAACCACATAGTACATCATCAAGGCATTAACACATGCATGCATGAACAATTAGACATTACAACCCAATAATCAATTATAAGCCATGTCACATGGCTATTACAAAATGAATCATCAACATCAGAGGCCTTCACAATATGGCCAAATAGCATGAAACATATCACAAAATGACCAAGTCCCCTATACATGCCATACTCAAAATAGAAAATTCACTATACCCAATAATCTTTTGATAGTGTGATCGAATACTCCGACAATTTTCAATCCCCGAGCTAGCTTGGTGGAACTATAAGGGATAGAAAGAAAGGGGGTAAGCATTAAAGCTTAGTAAGTCCACATGCAAATAATATGCAATGATATTAAGCAATTAACATGCAAAGACATAGTAACATATATATAAAGATTATTCATCATTTAAACCTTTTGACTTACTTATCATATGCACATATATACTTTCTCATCACAAATCATCCTTTATCAAGGCATTATTCATGGGTTTAGCGTACATACCTGTACTCATCGTAGTATATTATATAATCATACCTCTTTAACATGCCCTCGGGATTTTGATCACATTCATTGCATTACCCGTTGAACACTCGAAATACTATTGGATACGCAGAAAACTTACACATAAGTAACGCTGGTAAAGGAGCTACTCACGGGCTTGCTCGTATAAGCTATTGATCAAGGTGTAACTACATGGGCTGCTCACATGGGCTGCTCACACAAGCTGTCAGGTATCTAACCAACTCAAGGATTACCTAGCCACAGGTAGGACACACAAGACCGTTGCCCAGAACCCAATTACATGTATCGCATCCATTATGAATTCAGACCAACTCAACGAGTTCGGATGCCTTATATATATCATGAACCTAGACCAACTCAATGAGTATGGATTTCTTAATTCCTAGTGACATGTCACTTGTATCCTAAACTATTCCTAAGGTTCAAACGAGATTTTCCTCACATGTACATAACATCTCCATCGCACTTGCTCGTAATGTCGTGGATAACGACCAATATTATTCATACTTACACAGTTATCATTAGGCATAGCATACACAATATTGATAAAACATTTATCACATTATATCAATACATCAAAACATAATACATTGTCACATTATTTACACATGTACTTACCTCGGTACAAAATGATGGTAATTGAGTCTAATCGTCGTATACTTTTTTCTTTCATTGATCAAGACCTGGTTTACGTTTTTATTGATCTATAATGCCAAATTTAACTTGTTTATCAATCACATTATTCAAATCAATCCATAATTCATGCTTTGGTAAAATTACCTTTTTACCCCTAACTCTTCACTTATTTACAATTTAGTCTCTAGGCTTGTAAAATGAAATGAATGCATTTTCTTGGTTACCCAAGCCTAGCCGAACCCATACCATGCTCATATCAGCCCACATTTTCCTTTATTTCACATTTTTACTACCCACTTTACACTTTTACGAACAAGTCCCCCTTTTAGGTGTTTTCACTAAAAATCACCTAGTAAAAGATGTTTATCATGCATCAAACATTAATATTCCTCCATTAATCATCAAAATACATGTATGTTACACATGGGTCAAATTTCATACATGAACCCTAGCTCAAAATATAGCTAGAAATGGGTATATCATGCTTCAAAGGCTTCAAAAATACAAAGAACATTAAAAACGGAGCTAACAAGCACTTACAATCAAGCTTGAAAATGTTGAACTAAACCTTAGCTATGGCTATTGAGAAATTTGGCTAGCACTTGGAGAAGATGAGCACATTTTTTCTTTGAGTTTTTATTTTTCTTCTTTTAATTACCAATTGACCAAAATGCCCTTAGGGTCTTTCTTTCAAAATTTTCCTATTTATGCCCATTTTTGTCCAAAATTATAGAAATTAGTCAAAATGCTAATTAGGACCTCCTAATTTATAATCTAAAGCAATTTCATGCAAAAAGCTTCTAGAATGCAAGTTTTGCATCTTATTCAATTTGGTCCCTAAAATTCAATTAGACATTTTATGCATATAATTTCTTCATGAAACTTTTACATGAGCATGAATTCATATCATAGAACTCATAAGAATCATATAATAATTATTTTTATCTCAGATTTGTGGTCTCAAAACCACTGTTTCGACTGGGCCCTAATTCAGGATGTTACAACTCTCCCCCCTTTAGGGATTTTTGTCCCAAAAATCTTATCGGTAAAAAGGTTTGGGTACTATTTCCTTATAGCCTCCTCGGGCTCCCATATAGCCTCTTCAACCCTATGACTTTGTCATAAAACTTTCAGAAGAGCAACACTTTTGTTTCTCAATTGCTTGACTTCTCGAGCCAAGATCTTAATTGGTTCGTCACCATAAGTCATATCCGGTCTGATTTCAACCTCTGTCGGTACAATTACATGTGAAGGATCCGAATTATATTGGCGTAACATGGACACATGAAACACATCGTGAATATTTTCTAACTCAGTCGGCAAACAATAAATAAGCAACAGGCCCTATCCTTTTGGTAATCTCATACGGTCCTATAAAATGAGGACTCAACTTGCCTTTTTTACCGAGTCTCAAAACCTTCTTCCACTGAGATACTTTCAAGAATACCTTATCACCGACTTGATACTCAATTTCTTTCCTTTTTAAATCCGCATAAGACTTTTGTCTATCCGATGACGCTTTCAAACAATCACGAATTACTTTCACCTTTTCTTCAGTTTCCTTAACTAAATCGATTCCATGAATCTTGTTCTCCTTAAGCACAGTCCAATACAATGGTGTACGATATTTACGTTTATACAATGCCTCATAAGGTGCCATCTTCAGGCTCAACTGATAACTATTGTTGTAGGCAAATTCAACCAAAGGTAAGTGCTTTTCCCAACTACCTTGGAATTCAAGAACACAACATCTGAGCATATCTTCAAGTGTTTGAATTACTCTCTCGGATTGTCCATCAGTCTGTGGATGAAAAGCTGTACTAAAATTCAGCTTTGTACCTAATGCTTCTTGTAACTTCTTCCAAAACCTCGAAGTGAACCTCAGATCTCTATCTGAATTGATTGATAAAGGTACTTCATGAAGTCTCACAATCTCAGGAATATACAAATTAGCTAACTTATCAAGTGAATAATCAACACGTACCGGTATAAAATGAGTCAATTTAGTCAATCTATCAACTACAACCCATACGACATATTTCTTTCTTGGTGTCAACGGCAAGCCTGTCATGAAATCCATAGTAATTCAATCCCGTTTCTACTCAGGTACTAAAATAGGCTGAAGTAAACCTGAAGGTACTCGGTGTTCAGCCTTTACTTGCAGATAAATCAAGCACTTCGATACAGACTTGGATATATCTCGTTTCATACCATTCCACCAATACATTTTCTTTAAATCATTGTACATTTTCGTGCTACCCGGGTGAACTGACATACCTCCGTTATGAGCCTCATGCAACATATTCTAAATCAAATCAGTATTTTTTTGAACACAAATCCTTCCATGGAACCTCAGACAACATCAAAATCTATCTAAAAATCTAATTCACTGTTCGACTCACACTAAGATTTTTTAGCTTGTAACTCTTTATCAGCTTCCTGAGCATCACAAATCTGTTGAAAATAAGTCAGTCTAGCTATTAACTCTGCTAGAATTACACCATTAGGAGATAGGATCAGCCGTGCGTTCATAGCTCACAAAGCAAATAAAGACTTTCTACTCAAGGCATCGGTGACCACATTTGCCTTACCAGGGTGATAATCAATCATAAGCTCATAGTCTTTTAACAATTCAAGCCATCTTCATTTCCTCAAATTCAAGTCCTTTTGGGTCATCAGATATTTAAGACTTTTATGGTTTATATAGACATGACATTTCTCCCCAAATAGGTAATGTCGCCAAATCTTCAAAGCAAATACAATGGCGGCCAATTTTAGATCATGCGTAAGATAGTTTTTCTCATGGAGCTTCAGTTGCCTCGAAGCATAAGCTACTACCTTGTCTTATTCCATAAGCACACAACCTAGTCTAGTCAAAGATGTATCACTATAAATCACAAATTCTTTCCTTGATTTCAGTCGCACTAACATTGTGCCTCAGTCAATAACATTTTCAACTTCTCAAAGCTCTACTGATATTTTTCTGACCATTCAAATTGACATCTTTTTGAAGTAATCTAGTCATAGGAATGGCTATCATAGAGAATCCTTTCACAAATAGTCTATAGTATCCGGCCAAACCCAAAAGGCTCCTAACTTCAGTTACATTCCTTGGCGGCTTCCACTCAATAATAGTAGAAATCTTATTGGGATCAACTCGTATACCATCTCTTGAATTGATGTGGCCTAAGAATCAAACCTCTCGAAGCCAAAAATCGCTTTTACTAAACTTAGCATACAACTACTTATCTCTCAAGGTCTACAATACAGTTCTCAAGTGCTCGGCATGCTTTGGCTCATCTTTAGAATAAATCAGAATATCATCGATGACATCACAACAAACTTATCCAAATGTGGCAGAAAAATCGATTCATTAAGTCCATAACAATGGCAGGAGCATTCGTTAATCCAAATGGCATAACAAGAAACTCGTAATGGCCAAACCTCATTCTAAAGGTAGTCCTAGGCACATCTGACTTTTTAACTTGTAACTGGTAATATTTGGATCTCAAATCTATCTTAGAGAACCATGTCGCTCCTTTCAGCTGATCAACCAAGTCATCAATCCTTGGTAGAGGATACTTATTTTTGATTGTCACCTTTTTGAGTTGCTAGTAGTCAATGCATAATCTCATGGAACCGTCTTTCTTTTTTCACGAATAATATGGGAGCACCCCACGACGAAAAGCTTGGTCTCACAAAACTTTTGTCAGTCAACTCTTGTAACTGTAACTTCAATTCTTCTTTCAACTCAGTCGAGGCCATCCTGTACGGAGCAATAGAAATAGGTGCTGTCCCTGGCATTAGCTCAATACCGAATTCAACTTTTCTAATTGGAGGCAAACCTGGCTATTCCTCTGTGAATACATCCGCATACTCACATACAATTGGCACTGATTCGATTTTCAATTCAGATTCATTTGTATTCAATATGTATGACAAATAAGCTTCATACCTTTTTCCCATACATTTCTGAGCAGTCATTGAAGAAATTACCGTTGGCGACTTATCCGCATCATTTGATTCAACCCTAAGAATCTCACTATTTTCACATTTCAATTCCATAACTTTCTGTCTACATTTCACTATAGCATCATGTAGTGTCAATCAATTCATACCCAATATGACATCGAATTCATCAAACGGTAACAATATCAAGTTGGTCAGAAAACAATGACCTCTAACTATCAAAGGGCATTTCTTACATACTTTATCAACTATCACATGCTTTCCTAACCGATTTGACACCTTCATCATAAATTCTATAGACTCGACAGGTATACTCATACTAGATGTCAATTTCATACACACATATGAATGAGTAGAGCCAGGGTCTATCAAAGCAATAACAATAGTATCGTAGAGAGTAAAATTACTAGTGATCACATCAGGAGAAGTTGCATCTTCACGAGTATGTACAGCATAGGCTCTAGCTGGAGCTCCAGCTTCAGACCTCACTGTTGTATCTTGTGTCACATTCTTACTACCGGATCTATTCCCGGCATTTCTCAAGGATTTTCCCCTAGAAGTTGTGCCACTTGGCCTTAAGTTCTGAAATCTTTCTTTCTCTACCATCTCGGGGTAATATTTAATATAGTGGTCTTGAGAACCACACTTGAAGCAATATCCCTCACTCACCCTACAGTTGCTAAAATGACATCTTCCACATTGTGGGCACTTAGGTTTGGAAGGTTTGGTGTTACCCACACTTGCCATAGATGTAGCCTAAGATATAAAACCAGAATTCTGCTTTCTACAGTTCCCGTATGAATGTCCAGCTGACACATGTGGATGAGAGTACATCTCTCTAGATTTCTTAGGCTGAGATGGCAACGACTTACTCGGATATCTCTTTCTTGTGCCTCTAGCCTCAGACTCAGCTTTCTTCTTTTCTTTGACCAATTCTTAGGCTTTACAAGCCCACTCAACGAGTACCACAAATTCTTTCAACTTAAGAATACCCACTAATGTTTTAATATCTTCATCAAGCCCAACTTCAAATCTTCTGCAGATCTTAGCCTCAGAAGATACAAATTCCCGAGCATACATACTGAGACTGACAAATTCTCTCTCATATTCATTAACTATCATACGACCCTGTTTCAAATCCAAAAGTTCATTACGCTTCTGATCGATGAACTGTTCAATAATGTATTTCTTTTGAAATTCCTCTTGAAAGAATTCCCAAGTAACCCTCTTCGGTGGTACCACTGATATCAGCGTTCTCCACCAGTGATACGCCGCATCTCTCAGAAAAGATATATCACATTTTAAGCACTCATCGGGTGTACAGGATAGTTCATCAAATACCCGTATTAAAATTTCTAGCCAGAACTCTGCCTTCTCAGGGTCGTCATTGGCATTTGCCCTAAATTCCTCAGCACCATACTTTTGAAATTTATCAACGGGCATTCTAAAGAATCTAATAAAATCTATACTTTGAGACATCATGGGTACGGGTTGAGGATTTGGGGGAGGTGGGAGAGTTTGAACGTTTGGGTTCGTTCGAATAAACTCTGTATACCATGTATTCATCACGTAGAGAAAGGCTTCTCGGCCTCCTTCTCTTCTACTGATAGTTTTGGGTCTACTCTCAGATGGCACCGCCCCTTCAGCGGAAGTAGGCGCTTACTTTCTACATCATCTGCTACTACTCTGTCAGGATCCATTTGCTATATGAAAACACACTTTAAAATTGTCAGGAGTAGTCACACTATCATAATATATATGACATGTATAGCTAGACTCATACACATGCTACATAGTCCGAGAAACAACTAAACTGTAGCTCTGATACCACTAAATGTAACACCCTTTACAAGCATCCGACACCGAGACAGGGTACGAGGCATTACCAAACTTGTACTCATACATTTATGTAAAAATCAGGCTATAAAATTTTTCTTTAAAGCAGCTTCATTCATACATACACAATTGTCCCTAATACAGGCCTACGATGCCCAATCCAACCAACGAAAAAGGTTCGAGACTAAATCAAGGACTTTAGAAAAGTTTGGGAAATTTTCCCTAATACAAAGCCACATGTTGTTGTGAGACAGGGGACAAGCCCGTGTACTCCTGACACGCCTATGTCCTCCGGCCGTGTAACTTTCTAACTATAACGTCAACACCAATTTAGGGTCACACAGCCGTATCACACACCCATGTGGCTAGACCATGTGTTCAATTAAAAATAAATGAATTTTTCATAAAATGGTACAGAATTCACACGGCCAGAGTACACATATTTATCCCATGCTTAACACATTTATGGATGATTTCTCCTTAGATTTGGTGAATTCGGTGCTCCTAATTCTTTAATTTCATGTTTTATACTTAGGTGAGCATAAGAGAATAAAAAGAGTGAGAAACAGGCCGAAAACGGAGAAAATAGACCCACATGGGAAAGCAACACAGCCTGGACTTCCTTACACGGGTGTGTCCCACAGACGTGTCTCTTTGGCAGGATCGAAGCACGACTTACAAGGGTAGACTACACGCCTATGCCTATTCAACAGCCTTGACCATGGGCCAGAGTAATCATACACGGTCGTGTCCCTGCTGAGCCCAAGTATAACCCTATTCGAAAAAGGCCAATTTTGAAGGCTCTTAGGCATTCTAAAGCCTATTTAAACACCAAAGGAGGCATTTAGGAAGGGGGATGCAGAGTAGAAGGCAAGAAATTACTCAAGGGAAGCCGATTGGTCTATCTCAGAAGCCGGATTCATCATCAAGACTGAAGATCTCCCTTCAATTTTCATTTAGGGGTTTTGGGTTTTCTTTATGTTTTGTATTCATTATTCTTCTGAGATGTTTTCTTCTATAATTATGAACTAAACCCCCTAAATACCTAAGGGGAATGAAACCTAAGATGGATCTTGTTATTATTATCTGGATTTTATGATAAATATTTGACTTGTTCTTAATTATGTGTTCTTAATTCTTGTTTTAATATTCCAAGATATTGATTCGAGTTAATGCTCTTATTTAAAGGAGGAATAGACCCTGTCTAAGAGTAAATTTGTCATAATTAAGCGGAGTTGATTACACTGCAGAGATAGGGTGATAAGATTTTGCCAGATTAGGGTGAAACCTAATAAGGGGATCCATAGATCGAGTTAATGCAACACTAGGTGTTAATTAGAAAGAGATTTCAATTAATCAACCTAGGGTTAGACGTTATTAGTCTCGAGTGAGATAATAATATAACCTAGGGATTTTTACGGATCAAGTTAAATGAATAAATCGTTTGATTCAGAGTCAAATAACAAGTGAAGTTGATACGTGATATTCGTGACAAGTTTTAAATATTTATAATGAATCGTTCTTGAAACTAACTATTATCACAATGAAGGAAAGTGTACTTATCGAATAGTAGTATAGCTTTAGCAAGATTGGATTATCGAACCCAAAGAATTAAAAGTACTAGTATAAACTTTCTTTTTTATTATCTAGCCAAAACAATAAAAGGGTTTTGTTTAGCTAACTAATTAATTAAACTAAGAAACCAAAGAAAAGAAATCCAGGGAAAATACTTTTTGGAAAACTCAATTGATTAAGACAATACCTAAGGAAAAATCCACCTACACTTCACTTGTTATTTGACTCTGAATCGGACGATTTATTCATTCAACTTGTTCCGTAAAGATCCCTAAGTTATATTATTATCTCTCTCGAGACTAACAATGTCTAACCCTAGTTTGAATAATTGAAATCTCTTTCTAATTAATGCCCTAGGGTTGCATTAACTCGATCTATGGATCCCCTTATTAGGTTTCACCCTAATCTGGCAAAATCTTGTCACCCTATCTCTAGGCGCGCAACCAACTCCGCTTAATTATGACAAATTTACTCTTAGACAGGGTCTATTCCTCCTCTGAATAAGAGCTTTAACTTGAATCAATATCCTGGAATATCAAAACAAGAATTAAGAACACATAATTAAGAACAAGTCAAATATTTATCATACAATTCAGATAATAATAACAAGATCCGTCTTAGGTTTCATTCCCCTTAGGTATTGATCGCGTGATTTCGTGATAGGTTTTAAATATTTATAATTACTCGTTCTTGAACTAACTATTATCGCGATGTAGGTAAGTGTACCTATCGAACAGTAGTATAGTTTTAGCAAGACCGGATTGTCGAACCCAAAGGAGCTAAAAGTACTAGTAATGACTGTCTTTTTATTATCTAGCCTAAGAATAAAGAGGTTTTGTTTTAATTAACTAATTATCTAAACTAAGAACGCACAGATAAAAGAATTGGGGAATTGTTTTTGGGAAAAATTGATTGCCTTAAGACAATACTTAAGGAAAAATCCACCTAGACTTTACTTGTTATTTTGGCTCTGAATCAGACGATTTATTCATTCAACTTGTTCTGTAGAGATCCCTAAGTTATGTTATTATCCCTATTCAAGACTAACAACGTCTAATCCCTAGATTGAATAACCGAGACTTTTCTCTAATTAACACTCTAGGGTTACATTAACTCGATCTATGGATCCTCTTATTAGGTTTCACCCTAATCCGGTAAAATCTTGTCACCCTATGTCTAGGCGTGCAATCAACTCCACTTAATTATGAAAAATGTACTCTTAGACAGGGTCTATTCCTCCTCTGAATAAGAGCATGTCTTGAATCAGTATCCTGGGATATCAAAACAAGAATTAAGAACACATAATTAAGAAAAAGTTAATAATTTATCATACGATTTAGAAAATAATAACAAGATTCGTCTTAGGTTTCATTCCCCTTAGGTATTTAGGGGTTTTAGTTCATAACTAAATAAGAAAACATCTTAGAAGAATAAAGAATACAAAACATAAAGAAAACCTAAAACTCCTGAAGGGAAATTGAGGAGAGATCTTTAGTCTTGATGATGAATCTGGCTTCTGAGATGGATCAATCAGCTTCCTTGGAGTAATTCCTTACCCCCTTCTCTGTCTCCCTTTTCTTCCTTCTCTAGGGTGTATTTATAGGTTTTGGAATGCCTAGAAGCCGTCAAAATTGGCCTTTTCTGAATTGGATTCAACTTAGGCTCGGCAGGGACACGTCCGTGGCACACGCCCTTGTTCGATTACTTCAGGCCGTGCTCGAGCTTGCCAAATTGACACGACTGTGTGGTCTGCCCGTGTGAGGAGGTCTAGACGTGTTGATTTCGTACTTTGGCCCATTTTCTCCATTTTTGGCCAATTTCACGTTCCTTTCGCTCTCCTACGCTCTTCTAAGTATAAAACATAAAATTAAAGCATTAGGGGCATCGAATTCACCAATTCTAATGAGAAATCATCCTTAAAATGCATTAAACATGGGGTAAAAATATGTATAATTTATGGTTTATCAAATACCCCCACACTTAAGCATTTGCTTGTCCTTAAGCAAAATTCTCAACTCATAATCAAAATAAATTCTTCTCAACTTATAATTTCTATCGATAATATCTCAGAATAATCCATAGGTAATCATACTCTGAGAATTCAACTAAAAGAACATAAAAGTTTCAAACATTCCAAGTTGAGTATTTAATCATGCAAACATAGGTGTCTTTCTGCATCTAAGTAATTACCTTTGATTCAGAATATCACAGAGTTTCACATCCTCACTAAAGATTTACTCAAATCACTCGAGGTGTTTAAGGAAAATAAATGAAGCACTCAATAGTCAATAATGAAAAGTCATTACTATAGGCTTGCATGAAAATCAAATCTCCACCACTATAATTTAAGATGATACATCAATCAAAAGGTTTTTAGAGGGTTGTAGTGAGGCTTGGTTAGGGGGTATGGTCACAAGCTGAAAGGAAGGGTTAGAATCAAGATTGAATTGAAAAATTGCCTAACTAGAAAAAGAGTTAATCTTCACTTGCGTACAACAGAGCTTCTTCTCAGAATATGAAATTACAGATATATATATACATAGTTTTTTTAGAACAAGTTAAAATAATATAGACTAACTATTAAGAACAAGACATAGCTAAGCAATCAATTCAACTCAAATCTCGACAAAAATAGGGATTAATTTAGGGAATTTCAATAATAATGGGTTAAAGGTTAATATTGAGGTTAATATAAGGAATGGCTTGTTAGGCTCAAATGGGTTTACTAAGGGTTAATCGTGGAGGTAGGCTTTTCATGGAATGAGTGGGTTAATCCTAAGTGCCTTAATCATTTTGATATATCAAATCAAATAGTGTAGTCTCAACATGCATAATCAAGCAAGTTCTAGAATAACAGTTCAATACTGACGCACTCAAAGCAATAATAAAAGTGAGCATGAAAGGATTAATAGATGCTCAAAAGGCTCAAAAGGCTAAAAATCTCACAAAAAATTATGGTTTTTTGATGTTAAGACTTGTGAATCCCAATTCAAAGTAATACCTAGACTTGGGAAAACAACCTATAATTTTAAATTCTTAAAAATCAACTTATCATGCATGATTCTCTAATGTCTTAAAGTTTAAACAATCAATGCATAAATGCCTATGTTTTAATTCAAGATATATCAATCAAAATCATAAATCAATTAAAATTTATCCTAAATATGATAAGAGAACTTTTAAAATCATAAATCAGGGATTTTTCTGATAAGGAAATGAATGCCCCCCCACACTTAAGATGTACATTTCCCTCAATGTACAAAGATAGGTATTATAGAATATAAAAATAAGATAGGGAGAGAAGTGAAACTTCCTGTATGATGAATTCCTCGAACTAGAGTTTTGGAGAGTGGTCGGTTCGAGAGTGGAGGAGGATACCCCGACAGTCGTAGAGGTTCATTAGTCCATAAGTCCTGTGCCAAATGAATATTATATCTAGTGGTAGCTATAGTCATGGTCGATCAGGACATGGCAGTCGTGGAGAACTTTTCCTGGTGGAGTTTTAGTTCCTATGTGACGGTGAGCTTAAGAGCTCTATATAACTGTGATAAAATCAGGAACTTTTTAAGGGATATTAGGAAGAATAAGTACTCAAAAAGGAATAATCGAAATTAATAATTAAAAATAAAATTCTAAAATCTGCTAAAAAGTAAAAATAAAAGTAGTTTTAATGAAAATAAAAAAAACATAAATAATAAATAAATGTTTTTAAACATCTTCATCGCTGGATGGTTCGCGAGGTGGGACTGGCAATGAGATGTGGAGGTGTTGACAAATCTGCTATAGAGTAGTATCAATGTTGTCAAAATGTTGAAAACACTGTTGCTCGAATCGAGTGAGGCGCTCAAAGATGTCAGCACATGAAGCCGTTGCATGAACTAGATGAGAGGGTGGTGGTGGCGGAGTCTGTGGGCCCTCGTGCTGTGGGGGGATATCATCAGGAATGTCCTCATAGGCCTCCTTTTTGGTACATTGGGCGAGACAGTACCGGGGAGGGTAGGTTCCTCGGCGCCTCTCGATCATCCTCATGCTAAGCATGCTCGAGATGCCTTGTGGAGACATCTGGCCGATGAGGGTGAGGGATGATTCTTGGGTCACAGTGTTGAGGAGCCCGAAGTGTCATGCCAGCCTAGTCACGTAGGGGCCAATGGAGATGACCCCCTTTCTAATACCACTCCATTTGGTGCTGAATTTCAAGGGCGATGAAATAGGCAAGGTCGATGACGTGCCCTTGTGACATGCACCATAAGAAGTAGGCATCGTGGGTGTTGACGACACTAGTGCTCTCTCGCCTTCCTGTAATCGTGTGAGCTAAAATAGCGTGTAAGTACCTCAGGGATGGTGGGAGAACTGATGCCTTGGAGTGGCTAGGATTGTAGGAGGCCGTGCTAGGGGCCAAAGTGTGCCAGCACTTCGGGGGAGAGAAATGTATGTGGCGACTGAGAGCATGTAGTTCATTCTCCTCCTTGAACTCCTCTGTATATAAGCCTAGTGCAGCACCAAACTCTGGGACGCTTAGCTGGAGGATTAATCTGCCTAGTCAAAATTGAACCGTGCCGAGATCATCGTAGTTTGTCATTACGGTCTGAAGATGAAACGTTGAGCATAGTTCCATCGTGAGCTCAAGGTATGTTGGCTCGATAATCCCAAAGAATAGCTCCCAAGAGTCAGTGGTTAGGAGGGTTTGGATCGAATCAGCCAACTAAACTTATTCTACAGCAGCCCAGTCGATGCAGCGACCCGCAATTAAAGGTCGGGTCCAAAGTATTTGGAACAGTTCTTCTTGGGGCCCTCGGGGGAACTGTAGGAGAGGGTGACGAATTGTTGCAGTGGGACCCGCGGAAGAGGACACTCCCTTCCTTTTCTTTGAAGTAGGTACGACGGTTTTCTTTCCTCTTAAAGACGGCATTTGTGAGCCTGTAATATAAAGAATAATAATAATAGGTAAACAAATTCGAAAAAATAAAAGGCATGAATTTGGAACTAATTATTTCATCCAATACTATTAATATGAAGCAAACTCTACCACAATAACAATGAGAATGAGAATAGAAACGTAATGGGTATGATGTTCTCCTAATCTCAATTTAACACAGAATGTATGATAACTAACCTAGGAATGCAAATTAAATGATATACAGTGGCATGGTAATATCATGAGAATAAACATAATAATATCATTGGTATGAGGTGTTCCTAATAACTTGATTTAACACAAAATGTATGATAACTAACCTAAGAATGCTAATTAAATGATAGAAAAATGAAAAATATTTCAAAAGATATGAAGTTTATGTTGATAATAAGCATTAGAAATAAGTAAAATAGAAGTGAAAGGAGTAAACAAATGCTAAGGGAAAGAGATTGAGCGTAAAAAATGAAGTGGGAAGCGGCGCACGGGCGTGGCAGGGAGGCCGTGTGGAGTTGCAGTGGCTAGGGTTAGGGTTTTTGAATGGGAAAGAAAGTGAATAGTGCAGGGTATTTATAGATTTTGGGCCACTCGGCCAGAGAACACGCCCGTGTCCCCCAATTTCAGCCCAAGTGATTTGCGAATTTCAAATTTGGGCGCGTCTGACATTTAGTACACGTCCATGTTTCTCAGGTGTGTGGGTTCACACGATAATGTAGCACGGTCGTGTCTAGCTTCATTCGCTTCTCCCATGCCCGTGTGTGCAAGCCCCACGCCCATGTAAATTTAACAGGTTCGACCACGGGTGTTCCACACGGGCATGTCACACGCCCGTGTTGTTTTGGCAGGCTCATCCACGGTTCTTCCACACGGGCGTGTTGCACGCCCGTGTTGTTCTGGCAGGCTCGACCATGGCCATGTCATACGGCCGTGACATTTAATCGTAGCCTATGTTGGGGAATTCTTTTGCCTTGTTTTCACACGGCTTTAAGCACGCCCGTGTGCTTGGCTGTGTCTCTGTGGAAACACCTGTATTCAAGATTTCTATTAGTAAGTTAGGAGTTAAATATCAAAATGTAAAGAAATTAATATTGTTAGTGCTCGGGCTGCCTCCCAAGAAGCGCTTATTAATTGTCTAAGCTCGACTTACCTCTCTAATGAAAGGTCATGGTGGTTTGAAGAGTTTATAGTCCTCATTCTTGCTATCAATCTCATCAAAATAAGGTTTTAATCGGGTGTTGTTTACCTTAAAAGTGCCGAACTTTGGATGACTCACCTCCACCGTACCAAATTGAAAAATACTAAGTAACGTAAGAGGGACTCCCTCATTCGGTGTGGTAGTGACAATGTGAGGATCTGCAGCATCTAATAAGACCTTATCATCGACCTTAAGTTGATTTGGAGAGGTATCGGCTCGTTTTGGCGTAGTTTCGATTTACGGGTGTTCTTGGTTTGTGCGTCCGCCATTCATCGAGTTCCTCGATTTGTAGTCTTCGATCTTTATGAATAGGTCCTCTACTATTGCTTGAGAATGACTTGTGTGCTTCCTTTAGACACATTTTCTGCAAAGTAGGTTGCACTTAGGTGATAACGCTAAATTATACATATTTTTACCCCAAATACCTAGCATATTTATGGATGTTTATTACTAGATTTGTGGATTTTGGTGCTATTAATCCGGTTATTTCATATTCTGTACTCAGGAGAGCACCAAGAGTCAAAAGGAGCCAAAAAACGAGCCGAAAAGGGAAAAAACAGACCAAATCGAGAAGATGACACGGCCTAAGCCTTGCTACATAGGCAGCTCACACGCCCGTGTATTTCGAGGGTATCGACCATGGCTTTCATGACTCAGATGGCCTGGCCATTGACCCACACGGTCGTGTGCAATTTAATGGATCGAACACAGCCTCGCAATCACGTCACACGGCCATGGCACACGGGCGTGTCCCTTTTCTAAGAAGTTGTATTTTACACAGAAAAGGATGCTTAGGGAGGCAGAAAGCGAATCCAAAGCCTATATAAACACCCAGAATTACTTAAAGGAAGCTAGACGATCCATCCCAAAAGCAGAAGCTACTCCAAGACTGAAGATCTCTCTCAAAATTCCTTCAGGGGTTTTAGAGTTTTCTTTATGTTTTTTTATTTTCATACTTTTGAGATGTACTCTTATTTTATTATGAACTAAACCCCTTAGATACCTAAGGGGGTTGAAACCTATGATGGATCTTGTTCTTAATTATGTGTTCTTAATGCTTGAGTTATTATTCCGGGTATTAATTCATGATTTGATGTCCTTATGCAGAGGAGCAAAAGTCCCTGTCTAAGAGTAGATTTGGCATAATTAAGCAGATTTAATCAAATTCCTAGAAATAGGGTTACGAAATTTTACCGGATTAGGGTGAAACCTAATACGGGAGTCTATAGATCGATTTATTGCTTCCCTAGGGGTTTTAATTAAGAAAGAGATTTCAATTAATTCAACTGAGGGTTAAACGTTATTAGTCTCGAAAGAGATAATAATATAGGTTAGGGAGTCTCACAGATCAAGTCAAGTGAATAAATCGTCTAGTTCAGAGTTAGATAATAAGTGAAATCTAGGTGGATTCCTCCTTGGGTGTCACCTTTAACAATTACTTTTCTTCAAGTCTTTTTCCAAATTTTCTCTTTGCTTTAGTTTAATTAGTTAATTAGTTTAGTTAATCAGTTTAAGAAACAACCGCTCTTTATTTCTAGGTTAAATAACAAAAAAATAGTTATTACTAGTACTGTTGGTTCCCTTGGGTACGATATCCCGGTCTTGCCATTAATATACTATTGTTCGATAGTTGCGCTTGCCTTTTCATCGTGATAATAGTTATTATAGGTTTGATCTTCATTATAAATATTTATTACTTGTTTCGAATCACGCGATCAAGTTTTTGGCACCGTTGCAGGGGAACTAAGATATTAGGAATGCTCAATTTTTATTACTTTAGCCATTTATTTTTCTTGCAATTTAATTTAATTTTTATTATTATTATCAGTTATTAATTTACTTTTTCTTTCTCTTGGCAGGTTTTTATAGTTTATGACTAGAAGAAACCTGTCGGGACCATTACTTTTTGATGAAGAAATCGATCGTACAGTTCGTAGAAACTAAAGAGAAATAAGGCGCAGCTTAAGATACACGGAGAACAAGCAAGAAGATGATACTCAACCCCCAACCGAAGAGATGGTTGAAAACCAAGACAATCAGCTACCTCCTGCAATTGTGGCTAATCAAAATCTTACTCCACGTACTATGATGATTATGCTAAACCTTCTTTAACAGGAACTGAATCATAGTTAGACCAGCGGTAGCTGCAAATACTTTTGAACTGAAACCTAACACAATTCAAATGATACAACAGTTTGTTCAGTTTGATGGTTTACAGGATGAAGATCCCAACGCTCACTTAGCAAACTTTCTGGAATTTTGCAATACATTTAAAATCAATGGCGTTTCTGATGATGCTATTCGTCTTCGGTTATTTCCTTTTTCATTGAGGAACAAAACTAATCAGTGGTTGAACTCGTTACAACGAGGGTCAATTACTACTTCAGAACAAATGACTGGAATTTTTTTACTAAAATACTTTTCGCTGGCTAAAACAGCTAAATTACTTAATGATATCTCTTCTTTTGTGCAGATAGATTTAGAAACACTTTACGATGCATGGGAGAGATACAAGGGCTTACTAAGAAGGTGCCCTCACCATGGGTTACCACTTTGGCTTCAAGTACAAACATTCCACAATGGTCTGAATCCCTCGACTCGGCAAATGGTTGATGCAGCTGCTAATGGAACCATCAACAATAAAACACCGAAAGATGCCTATGAGTTTATAGAGGAGATGTCACTGAATAACTATCAGTGGTAAGTTATGAGGACAAAGCCAACAAAAATAGCTGGCGTTTATAACGTTGACTCAGTTACTATGCTGTCAAATCAGGTAGAACTTCTCAATAAAAAGATTGATGGTTTACTTGGTTCTACGCAGGTACATCTAGTAATAATGTGTGACTTAAGTGGAGGTGGTGTGCATACAGAATATCAATCCTTCAATCCTACAACCAAAGAGGAACAAGTCAACTATATGGGTAACAATAACTTTAGATCTCAAAATAACCCATACAGTAATACTTATAATGTAGGTTGGAGGAACCACCCAAATTTCTCCTGGGGTGGTCAAGGGAATCAAAAGCCACAAAATCCTCAGGGTTTTCAACAGCTACCTTATCAACAAGAGAAGAAATTGAACCTTGAAGACATGCTCTCTAAATTCATCTCAGTATCAGAAACCCGTTTCCAAAATACCGAGACAGCACTTAAGAATCAACAAGCATCGATCCAAGGGCTTGAAACTCAGATAGGCTAGCTATCCAAACTAATCTCTAAATGACCACAAGGTAGCTTACCAAGTAATACTGAACCTAATCCAAGGAACACCTCAACGCAATTTGTACTCAAGATAAGGAAGGATTCATTGCGTCTAAGCCAAAATTGATGCAAGAAACTGTGGTAAGCAAAGGTAAAAGTGAGGTAAGTCATAACAAAACGGTGAATGAAGAATATAGACCTCGTGTCCCATACCTAACGCGACAAGGAAAGACTGCTCAGACGAACAATTCGGTAAATTTCTTAAACTTTTGAAAAAATTACATATTAACTTACCATTTATTGAAGCTTTGTCGCAGATGCCAAATGCAATGAAATTTTTAAAAGAGCTTTTAGTAAACAAGCGGAAGCTGGACGAAGCATCGCATGTAGAGCTAAACGTAATCTGCTCAGCTATTCTACAGAATAAGCTACCCCACAAATTAAAAGGTCCAGAGAGTTTTACAATTCCTTGCTTAATTGGTAGTTTAGATATAAGTCATGCATTAGCTGATTTAGGGGCTAGTATTAAAGTCATGCCTTACAAAATGTTTAAGCAACTAGGTCTTGGGAAACTTAAACAAACTAGGATGAGCATTCAATTGGTAGATAAAACTATAAGATTTCCTAGGGGTATTATTGAAGATGTACTTGTGAAAGTAGATAAGTTCATATTCCCCGTTGATTTTGTTGTTCTAGACATCGAGGAGGATAATAACACCCTTTTGATTTTAGGGAGGCATTTTTTAGCAACTGCTAAAACAATTATTGATGTTGGCACAGGTGAACTTACACTTCGTGTGGGAGACGAAACGTTCACCCTTCAAGCTCGTAATTCTGGTATCACATCAAACTTTAAAGGTAATAGTCCACACCAGTATACTAAAACTGACAGTATGACACAACCTACTTTGCAGAAATTAAGTTTCAAAGAAGTTCATGAGCCATGTTCCAGAAATGATAAAGGATACACTCATGAAGAATGAAGGCTACAGATAGAGGAGCTAGACGAATGACGAGCACATAAACCAAGAACACACGATAAACCGAAATTACGCCAGAAGGAGTTCGATACCTCTCCGAATCAACTTAAGGTTGGTGATAAAGTCTTACTAGATGCCGCAGATCCCCACATTGTCACTACCACACCGAATGAGGAAATCCCTCTTACGGTACTCAGTATTTTTCCATTCGGTATGGTGGAGGTGAGTCATCCCATGTTCGGCACTTTTAAGGTAAACAACACCCGATTAAAACCTTATCTTGATGAGATTGATAGCAGGAATGAGGAGTACGAACTCCTCGAACCACCCTGACCATTCACTAGAGAGGTAAGTCGAGCTTAGACTATAAACAAGCGCTTTTCGGGAGGCAACCCGAGCACTAACATATTTTGATTTCTTTATTTTTAATTTCTAACACTTTAAATCATTAACTTTACCTTTGAGTTGTAAATTTTTTCAGCACACAAGGTCAGGCACATGGACGTGCCTAAAGCCGTGGCCGAACAGGGTAAGAGACACGGCTATGTGGAAGCAGAACATGATTTCCCCAAAACACGGGATGTGAGAAATCCCCATGGCCGTGTGACAGGGCCGTGGGTGAACTTGATAGGTGAACACAGGTGTGGGAATGAAAAAACACGGGCGTGCCAGGGGCAAGGCTCAATTCTGTTTCTTCGACACGATCGTGAGACATGCCCGTGCCATTAAGCCATGGACAAAAATACACGGGCGTGGTACCCTAACACACGAGCGTGGGAGAAGCGAACAAAGCTAGGCACGACCGTGCGATATGGCTGTGTGCCACACTCGCCCAAGACACACGGGTGTGGGATAGTAGCCAGGCACGACCTCAATCGCAAAATTCGAAAAACACGGGCTCACCTTCAGAGTACATGGGTGTGGCCCTAGGCCGTGTGGCCCTCCCCTATATAAGCAAACCACTGTTCATCTTCTCCCCCCTTTCAAAACCCTAGTCAAAATCTCCCCTTCTCCACTCCCTAATCCTTATTCTGGCCACCATTCCCCAGATTCTCACTTCCCCAACCACCAAAACCACCCTAAAATCCACTCCCCCTGCATTAATCCTCACTTCCCCCTCTCTTTTTCCTCTATTTTTCCTCCACACGGCTGTAACCCCACGCCACACGCCCGCGCTCGCTACCAACACGCCCATGTGCCACCCTACAGCAGCTTTTGGTTCACCTTCTCAACCTGAATACTTTAGGAATTTACTTTAGTATTTTCTATATTTGAATTGTGTAAACTACTAAATAACATATACTAGTTTTAGGATTCTTGCTTAACTGACGATGCATCTTTGATTCCAGTAAATGTTTCTGAATAATCATATAATTTTTTCACCTCTCACTTGATATCGTTAAATGTTAACACATCTTGGAACTACTATATCAATGCTCATACATTTTCAGGTACATTATGCCATCATCGAGAGGCAAGAAGGTTGCGGTCCCATCCTCAAAGAAACGTAAGGGACCGTGTTCTTCCTCGGTACATCCTACAGCCGAAGTTTGGCACCCATTCCTTGAGTTTTCGCAAGCTTAATAGGAGGAGCTATTTCAGATACTACGCGCGCGACCCCTCACTACAGGTCGCTGCATCGACTGGGCTACCGTAGAGCAAGTCCAGCTAGCTGATGCCATCCGCGCCCTCCTGTCCATAAGCCCATGGGAACGATTCTTCGCTATTACAGAACCCACTTATTTAGAGCTAATTTTAGAATTATGCTTCACTTTTTATCTACAGGTGGAGATTACGAACAATGACTACCCCAACACCATTCAGCTTCGATTAGGCGGCCTAGTTCACGCAATGAGTGTCCCAGAGTTTATAGTCGCTCTGGGACTTTACACCAATGAGTTTATGGAGGAGGAGGACATGAATGCACTACCACGCAATATCCACATTTCTCCCTCCTTGTGCTGGAAGGCTTTGGCACCACTCTCTTCCACCTACGACCCCAGCCGCTCGAAGGCCTCAGCTCTCGCCCCTTCCCTACACTATCTCCATGCCATATTGGCACACACCTTGATCGGAAGGAGAAAGAGCACCGGTGTCGTCAACACCCATGATGCCTACTATTTATGGTGCATGGCGAATGCACACGTGACTGAGTTGGCATACTTCATCGCCTTCACCATTCACCATCAAACCGAGCGGCATCGGAAGGGAGTAATATCTATCGGCCTCTACGTGACGCGCCTCGCCAAACACTTTGGTCTCCTCAACACTGTGGCCCAGTCATCAGCGCTTACACTAATAGGTCAGATGTCCCACAGGGCATCACGACTATGTTACACATGAGGATGATCGAGTGCCAACGTGGGACCGATCCTCCTCGGTACCGTCTCACTCATGCCATTGACGAGGAGCCTTCTACCAAGCGACCTAGAGAGCGACCAGTTCATGCGGCTGTTTCATTGGCACACCTTTTCGACCGACTCACTCACTTCAAGTAGTATTGCACTACACAGTTCGAGATGATTCACAAGCGAGATCGGCGACGTGATAGACAGATGGATGACATGTAGGCCATGATGCAGTAGTTGTGCCAGCACTTTCACATCGCCGCTCCAGCGGCACCACCTGAGGGCCCCACTGACGAGGACCATTAAATCCTCTTATCTTTTTATTTTTATTTTCATTTCAATTTTATTATTTTCTTTTGAAAGACATCTATATTAGTAAATTTTACTTTCTTCATTTTTCTGATATTTCTAACAAGTAATCCCACTACGCTCTCTTCCGCACCCACTCTTAATAAGCTCTTCATGATTCTACAGACTTCCAAGCAAAGCTGCTAGGAATATTTTACGAAATTATGAAACAAATGGGGAACAATACCTCACTAGTGCCATGTTCAACGACCCAATTTCTTCATCTAGCCAAGAACAGTGGCAGCTACCACATTCCCCAAACACTCCAGCCTCAGAATCAAGCTCTGCATCCATATAACAAGGAGTTTCACCTCCTTCCCTCTGATGATTTTATTTATTTTGAATAGTCTATCTTTGTACATTGAGGGCAATGTAAATCTTAAGTGTGGGGGGTGAACATGAACATAATGCCTAACTTTTTGCATTATTCTCAAATCCCTGAATTTGGTCTTGTGCTTAAGTGATTTTCTCATAATATTGATCGAATGAATGCTGAGTGATCTATAATTATTGTTGATATGTCATGAATTAGACCATGGGAATTATGCATGATTATTTGATTACTGGACATTAGAAAATCGAGCATGATAAGTTAATATTTTGAGAACTAAAATTTTTAGATTATTTTCCTAAATTGAGGTATTATCTTGAAATCTTAAGTATATAGGAATGACATCCAAAACCCAAATTTTTGGTGAGATTTTTGAGCCTTTTGAGTATATAGCTTTCTTTCTTGCTCACCTATTTTATGGTTTGAGTGTGTCAACATTGAACTGTTATTCTAGAACTTGCTTCGATTATACATGTTGAGATCACACGTATGATTTGATATACTGAGATGATAAAGGCACTTGGGATTTAACCTACTTACTCCATAAAAAGCCTTCCCACATAATTAAACCCTTAGTAAACCCCCTTGGGCCTTCTAACCCTTTTTATTGATTAACCCTTATCATTAAACCATTAACCCATTATTGTTGAAATCCTCTTACTTAATTTACCCTTTTTTTTATCGAGATTAAATTTAATATTGTTACCTCACTATGTTCACCATTTTTTGTTACTGAATCATGAAGTATGATTTCTATATTGTATTGACTTGATTTGTTCTTAAAAAAAATCTCAGTATTATTATTGTAATCCTTAGCAAGCTAAAGTTGTCATGAAAAAAAGAGAGCTCATATAATATAGTTCTAGATATTTGTTTGTGATTCAGTAATTAAGTTTTTTATTGTGGGGTAATATATTGAAATTATCTCGATTCTAACCTTTTTCTCTTCAGCTTGTATCCATACCCGTAACCTAAACCCTGTTACAACCATGCAAAGACCTTTTGATTTGTGTATCATATCATTTACAAGTGGTGGAGATTTGATTTTCATGCAAGCCTATGGTAATAACTTCTCATGCTAGACAATCGAGTGCTTAATCTTGGACCTTAAACACTTTGAGTGATTTGAGTGAATCTTTAGTGAGGATGCCATCTCTTGTATATTTAGGACTAAAGTTAATTACTTAGAGGAAGGAGATTACATATGATTTTATTATCAAAATATTCAATTTAGATTGTTTGAGGCTTTTAATGCCCCTATAGTTGAATTCTCACTGTATGATTTTTCGTGGAATAGTTCGTAACATTATCAGTAATGATTATGTGATTGAAAGGAATGAATTCTAGCAGTTAATGAGAGTTTTGCTTGAGGACAAGCAAATGCTTAAGTGTGGGGGTATTTGATAAACGCCAAATTATACATATTTTTACCCCAAATACCTAGCATATTTATGGATGTTTATTACTAGATTTGTGGATTTTGGTCCTCTTAATCTGGTTATTTCATGTTTTGTACTCAAGAGAGCACCAAGAGTCAAAAGGAGCCAAAAAAATGAGCCAAAAAGGGACAAAACAGACCAAATCGAGAAAATGACATGGCCTAAGCCTTGCCACACGGGCAGCTCACACACTTGTGTCTTTTGAGGGTATCGACCAAGGCTTTCACGATTCACACGGCCTGGCCATTGACCCACACGGCCGTGTGTAATTTAAAGGATCGAACACGGCATGGCAATCACGTCACAGGGCCATGGCATATAGGTGTGTCCCTTTCCAAGAAGTTGTATTTTACACGAAAAAGGATACTTAGGGAGGAAGAAAGCCAATCCAAAGCCTATATAAACACCCTAAGTATGACTTAGAAAAGGGGTCTCCTCCAGAACTTTTCTGGAGTATAGAACCACACTCTGTGAATTACTTAAAGGAAGCCAAACGATCCATCCCAAAAGCCGGAGCTACTCTAAGACTGAAGATCTCTCACAGAATTCCTTCAGGGGTTTTAGAGTTTTCTTTATGTTTTTTTTATTTTCATACTTTTGAGATGTACTCTTATTTTATTATGAACTAAACCCCTTAGATACCTAAGGGGGTTGAAACCTATGATGGATCTTGTTATTATTATCTGAACTGTATGATAAGTACTTGATTTGTTCTTAATTATGTGTTCTTAATGCTTGAGTTAATATTTCGGGCATTAATTCATGATTTGATGTGCTTATGCAGAGGAGCAAAAGTCTCTGTCTAAGAGTAGATTTGGCATAATTAAGCAGAGTTGATCGAATGCCTAGAAATAGGGTTGATCGAACACCTAGAAATAGGGTTACGAGATTTTGTCAGATTAAGGTGAAACCTAATATGGGAGTCTGTAGATCGATTTACTGCTTCCCTAAGGGTTTTAATTAAGAAAGAGATTTCAATTAATTCAATTGAGGGTTAGACGTTATTAGTCTCGAAAGAGATAATAATATAGGTTAGGGAGTCTCACGGATCAAGTCAAGTGAATAAATCGTCTGGTTCAGAGTTAGATAACAAGTGAAATCTAGGTGGATTCCTCCTTGGGTGTCGCCTTTATCAATTACTTTTCTTCAAGTCTTTTTCCAAATTTTCTCTTTGCTTTAGTTTAATTAGTTAATTAGTTTAGTTAATCAGTTTAATAAACAACCCCTCTTTATTTCTAGGTTAAATAATAAAAAAGATAGTTATTACTAGTACTTTTGGTTCCCTTGGGTACGATATCCAGGTCTTGCCATTACTATACTATTGTTCGATAGGTGCGCTTGCCTTTTCATCATGATAATAGTTAGTCTAGGTTTGATCTTCATTATAAATATTTATTATTTGTTTCAAATGACGCGATTATTAGGTTTAGTAGATTGGTTTAAATGAGCACCTTCAATTCCTTATGTGTTGCCAGAATTGCGAGCTTGAAGGGTGATTGTTTCGTCTTCCACCCGGAGTGTGAGTTCACCTGTGCCAACATCAATGATGGTTTTAGCAGTTGCTAAAAAGAGCCTTCCTAGAATTAAGGGAGTGTTGCTATCCTCTTCTACGTCTAGAATAATAAAGTCAACGGGAAATATAAATTTATCGATTTTAACTAGCACATATTCAATAATACCTCTAGGGAATCTTATAGTTTTATCTGCTAATTGAATGCTCATCCTAGTCTGTTTGGGTTTCCCGAGACCTAGTTGCTTAAACATTTTGTAAGGCATGACGTTGATACTAGCCCCTAGATTACCTATTGCATGATTAACATCTAAACTACCAATTAAGCAAGGAATAGTAAAGCTCCTCTATGCCCTCCTTTTCCCCCTCCTCTAAGGTGTATTTATAGGCTTTAGAATGTCTAAGAACCCTCAAAATTGGCCTTTTCTGAGTTGGACTTAATTTGGGTTCAACAGGGACATGTCCGTGTGACACACCCGTGTGCGATTACTTCAGGCCCTGGTCAAGCCTGTTAAATAGGCACAGGCGTGTGGTCCACCCATTGAGTCGTGCTTCGATTCTACCAAATTGACACGGCCGTGTGGTCTACTCGTGTGAGGTAGTCCAGGCCGTGTTGATTTCATACGTTGGGCTATTTTCTCTATTTGTGGCCCGTTTCTCATTCCTTTCACTCTCTTATGCTCACCTAAGTATAAAACATGAAATTAAGGCTTTAAGAGCATCGAATTCACTAATTTTAAGAAAAAATCATCCATAAAATGTGCTAAGCATGGGATAGAAATATGTATAAATTATGGTTTATCAAATACCCTCACACTTAAGCATTTGCTTGTCCTCAAGCAAAATCCTCAACTCATAATCAAAATAAATTCTTCTCAACTTATAATTTCTATCGATAATATCTCAAAATAATCCATAGGTAATCATACATTGAAAATTCAACAAAAAGAACATCAAAGTTTCAAACATTCCAAGTTAAGTATTTTATCATGAAAGCATAGGTGTCTCCTCTCATCTAAGTAATTACCTTTGACTCAAAATATCACAGATTTTCACATCCTCACTAAAGATTCACTCAAATCACTTGAGGTGTTTAAGGATAATACATGAAGCATTTAATAGCCAATATTGAAAAGTCATTACCATATGCTTGCATGGAAATCAAATCTCCACCACTATATATTGAGATGAACATCAATTAAAAGGTCTTTAAAGGGTTGTAACGTGGCTTTGGTTAGGGGGTGTGGTCACAAGCTGAAAGAAAAGGTTAAAATCGAGATTGAATTGAAAAATTGCCTAACTAGAAAAAGTAATTAAACATCAATTGAATACAAGTGAGCTTCTTTTCAGAAGATGGAATTTAGATACTGCGGCTTAACAATACCGAATTACTACTAATATGTAAGTATGAATTTTTTTTGTTAGGAACAAGTCAGCTACATAGAAGAGAAAAACATAGCTAAGCAATTAGTTCAAATCCAATCTCGACAAAAATAGGGATCAAATTAGGGGATTTCAACAATAATGGTTTATGGGTTAATATTGAGGGAAAACCAATTAATGGCTTGTTAGGGTCAAAGGGGTTCACTAAGGGTTAATTATGAAGGTAGGCTTTTGTGGAGTAAATGGGTGAAACCTAAGTGCCTTTATCATTTTGACATATCAACTCAAATGGTGTGGTCCTGACATGCATAATCAAGCAAGTTCTAGAATAACAATTCAATGCTGACGCACTCAAAGCAACAATAAAAGTGAGCATGAAAGAAATGATAGATGCTCTAAAGGCTCAAAATCTCACAAAAATTATGGCTTTTTGATGTTTAAACCTATGAATTTCAAGTCAAGATAATACCTAAACTTGGAAAAACAACCTAAAAGTTTTTAAAACTTCAAAAATCAACTTATCATGCTTGATTCCCTAATGTCTTAAAGTTTAAATACTCAATGCATAAATGCCTATGTTTTAATTCAAGACATATCAATAAAAATCATAAATTAATTAAAATTCATTCTAATAGTGATATAAATGATTTACATGAGAATAAGACACAATTCAGGGATTTCTAATGATGATATAAAAGACCCCCCATACTTAAGATGTACATTGCCCTCAATGTACAAAGATAGATATAATGAAAAAGATAGATTTATAATCATAAGATAGGGAGAGAAGTGAAACTTCCTGAATGATGAATGAATTCCTTGAACTGGAGTTTTGGAGGATAATCGGCGTAAGAGTGGAGGAGGATACTCTGGTGGTGGTAGAGGTTCATTAGTCCATAAGTCCTGCACCAAAAGAATATTATATCTGGTGGTAGCTATGGTCGTGGTCGAGCAGGACATGGCAGTCGTGGAGAACCTTTCCCGGGGTAGTTTTTAGTTCCTATGCGAGGATGAGCTTTGAAGCTCTTTCTGACTGTGATAAAATCAGGAACTCTTTAAGAGGTATACTAAAGCATAATTACTCGTAGTGAAATAGCCGAAGAATAAAAATTGTAAAAACTCAGGATAAAATAGTATTAAAAGAAAATAAAAAATAATTTCAAAATATAGAGATAAAAATAATATAAAATAAATAATACATGTTTATAGAGAAATTGGGGCACACGGCCGTGGGGCACGCCCGTGTGCTCTAATCTCAGCCCGTGCGTTTCGTAGTTTTCAAAATTAGGCGCATTAGTGTACACGGCCATGTTGCACAGCCGTGTCAATCTCCGTTCACTTCTTCGACGCCCGTGTATGCAGGCGCATGCCCATGTTAAATTGACAGGTTCACCCATGGTTTCAACGACACGGGCATGTCGCACGCCCGTGTTGTTTTGGCAGATTCACCCACGGTCCTAACTCACGGTCGTGGCGACTTATCGCATCCCATGTTGGGGAAAATTTCACCTTTTTTTCACACGGCCTAAGGCACACCCGTGTGCCTGGCCGTGTGTGCTTTAAAAAGCCTGCGTTCCATGATTCGGTGAGTATGTTAGATGTTAAAACTAAAATGTAAAGAAATTAATTCTGTTAGTGCTCGGGTTGCCTCCTGAGAAGCGCTTATTTATAGTCTAAGCTCAACTTACCTCTCTAGTGTGTGTTCATGGTGGCTTGAGGAGTTTACACTCCTTATCCCTGCTTTCAATTTTATCAACGTAAAGTTTAAGATGAGTGTTGTTTACCTTAAAAGTGCCGAATTTGTGATGACTTACCTCAGCTGTACCAAGTGGGAAAATGCTATGTACCGTAAGAGGAATTTCTTCATTCAGTTTGGCAGTGTCAATGTGCGAATCTGCGGCATCTGAAACTTTATCTCCAACCTTAAGTTGATTTGGTGAGGTATAGAGCTCGTTCTGGCATAGTTTTGGTTTATCGTGTTTTTTCGGTTTAAATGTCAGCCATTCATCTAACTCCTCGATTTGTAGCATTCGTTCTTCATGTGTAGATCCTTTGTTGTAGATTGAACATGGCTCATGTGTGTCCTTCGAACTTATTTCCTGCAAAATGGTTGCACCATATGATCAATCTTAGTAGAACAATTTGTACAATCACCTTCAATTTTCGATGTGTTGTTCAGGTTGCGAGCTTGAAGGGTGATTGTTTCGTCTCCTACACGAAGTGTGAGTTCACCTGTGCCAAGTCAATAATTATTCTAGCAGTTGCTAAAAAGGGCCTTCCCAAAATTAAAGGAACATTACTGTCCTCTTCTATGTCTAAAACAACAAAATCAACTGAAATATAAATTTTTCAATTTTAACGAGTACGTCTTCAATGATACCCTTAGGAAATTTGACAGTTTTATCTGCTAATTGAATGTTCATCCTAGTTTGTTTGGGTTTCCCTAGACCTAGTTGTTTAAACAATTTGTAAGGCATACATTGATACTAGCCCCTAGATCAGCCAACGCATTATTAACATGTAAACTACCAATTAAACAAGGAATCGTAAAAGTCCCTGGATCTTTTAGTTTGTTGGGTAGCTTATTCTGAAGAATGGCTGAGCAAACCACATTCAGCTCCACATGCGACCTTTCATCTAACTTCCGTTTATTTTCTAGAAGCTCCTTTAAAAATTTGACTGCGTTTGGCATCTGCGAAAGTGCTTCAATAAACGGTAAGTTAATATGTAGTTTTTTTAAAAGTTTAAGGAATTACCAAATTGTTCATCTAAGCGGTCTTTCCTTGTCGCATTGGGGTATGGCACACGAGGTTTATATTCTATACTTACAGATTTTTGTTCGTTTTGGCCTACCTCATTCTTACTGATAAACCATAATTTATACATATTTCTATCCCATGCTAAACACATTTTATGGATGATTTTTCCTTATATTTGGTGAATTCGATGCTCTTAATGCCTTAATTTCATATTTTATACTTAGGTGAGCATAGGAGAGTGAAAGGAACGAGAAATGGGCCAAAAACGGAGAAAATGGGCCAACGTACGAAATCAACACGGCCTGGACTTCCTCACACGGGTAGACCATACGACTGTGTCAATTTGGCAGAATCGAAGCACGACTCACACGGGTGGACCACACGCCCATGCCTATTTAACAGGCTTGACCACGGCCTGAAGTAATCACACACGGGCATGTCACACGGGCGTGTTCCTGTCGAGCCCAAATTGAGTCCAATTCGAAAAAGGCCAATTTTGAGGGTTCTTAGGCATTTTAAAGCCTATAAATACACCCTAGAGGAGGAGGTAAAGGAGGGCACAGAGGAGGAAGTTGGGAACTGCTCTAGGAAAGCTGATTGATCCATCTCAGAAGCCGAATTCATCATCAATAATGAATATCTCCCCTCAATTTCCCTTTAGAAGTTTTGGGTTTTTCTTTATGTTTTGTATTTATTATTCTTCTGAGATGTTTACCTTTTTAGTTATTAACTAAAACCCCTAAATACCTAGGGGGAATGAAACCTAAGATAGATCTTGTTATTATTATCTGAATTGTATGATAAATATTTGACTTGTTCTTAATTATGTGTTCTTAATTCTTGTTTTGATATTCCAGGATATTGATTCAAGTTAAGCTCTTATTCAGAGGAGGAATAGACCCTGTCTAAGAGTACATTTGTCATAATTAAGCCGAGTTGATTGCGTCCCTAGAGATAGGGTGACAAGATTTTGCCGGATTAGGGTCAAACTTAATAAGGGGATCCATAGATCGAGTTAATGCAACCCTAGGAAGTTAATTAGAAAAAGATTTCAATTATTCAACCTAGGGTTAGACGTTGTTAGTCTTGAGAGGGATAATAATATAACTTAGGGATTTCTACGGATCAAGTCAAATGAATAAATCGTCCGATTCAGAGTCAAATAACAGGTGAAGTCTAGGTGGATTTTTCCTCAGGTATTGTCTTAATTCAATCGTTTTTCCAAAAGTAATTCCCCAATTCTATTTTCTGTGAATTCTTAGTTTAGTTAAAACAAACCCCATTATTCTTAGGCTAGATAATAAAAGATAGTCATTACTAGTACTTTTAGTTCCTTTGGGTTCGACAATCCGGTCTTGCTAAAGCTATACTACTGTTCGATAGGTACACTTGCCTTATTGTGATAATAGTTAGTTTCAAAAATGATTCATTATAAATATTTAAAACCTGTCACGAATATCACGTATCAAGTTTTTGGCACCGTTTCCGGGGAACTAAGATATTAGGAACACTCAATTTTTATTACTTTAGCCATTTACTTTTACTGCAATTTAAATTTTATTCTAATTTTTATTACTAATTCTTCTTTTTCTCTTTTTTCTGGCAGGTTTTTATAGTTTATGACTAGAAGAAACCTGTCAGGACCATTACTTTTTGACAGTGAGATCGATTGAACAGTTCGCAGAAACCAAAGAGAAATAAGGTGAAGCTTAAGATACACAGAGAATTGGCAAGAGGACGATACTTCAACCACAACCGAGGAGATGGCTGAAAACCAAAAATATCCGCTACCTCCTGCGATTGTTGTAAATTAGAATCCTGCTCCACGCACTATGTATCCTGCGATTGCTGTAAATTAGAATCCTACTCCACGCACTATGTATGGTTATGCTAAACCTAATTTAATAGGAACTGAGTCAAGTATAGTTAGACCTGCTATTGCTGCAAATAATTTTGAATTGAAACCCAACACAATTCAAATGATACAATAGCTTGTTTAGTTTGATGGTTTGCAGGATGAGGATCCAAATGCTCATTTGGCAAATTTCCTAGAATTCTGCGATACATTTAAAATTAATGGCATTTTTTTATGATGCCATACATCTTCGGTTGTTTCCCTTTTCATTGAAGAACAAAGCTAAACAGTGGTTGAACTTGTTACTACGAGGGTCAATTACTACTTGGGAACAAATGACCGAAAAGTTTTTATTAAAATATTTTTCGCCGGCTAAAACGGCTAAATTACGTAATGATATCTCTTCTTTTGTACAGATGGATTTAGAAACACTCTACGATGAATGGGAGAGGTATAAGGACCTTTTGCGACGATGCCCTCACCATGGGTTACCATTCTGGCTATAGGTCCAAATGTTTCACAATGGCCTGAACCTTTCGACTCGGCAGATGATTGACGCAACTGCTGGCGGAACCATCAATAATAAAACACCAGAAGATGCCTATGGATTTATAAAGGAGATGTCACTGAATAACTATCAGTGGCAAGTCATGTGGACAAAGCCAACGAAAATAGCCGGCATTTATAACATCGATTCGGTCACCATGCTTTTTAATCAGGTAGAACTCTTGAATAAGAAAATTGATGGTTTTCTTAGTACTTCACAAGTTCACCCAGTAATGCATTGCGAAGCAAATGGAGGTGGATCGAGCAATTCAGCATACCCACCTTATGGCCACAACATGGACAACGAGCAGTTAAATTACATGGGTAACAATTCTCGATCTCAAAACAATCCTTATAGCAATACATACAATGCAGGTTGGAGGAACCACCCAAATTTTTCATGGGGAGGCCAAGGAAATCAGAGACCACTTCCAGGCTACCAATAACCACCCTACCAACAGGAAAAGAAGCCGAACCTTGAAGAGATGCTTTCAAAGTTTATATCGGTGTCAGAAACTTGTTTCCAGAATATTGAGGCAGCACTCAAAAATCAACAAGCATCAATCCAGGGGCTCAAAACTCAGATTGGACAGCTCGCCAAATTGATTTCCGAACGACCACAAGATAGCCTGTCAAGCAACACTAAATCTAACCCAAGGGAGCAACTCAACGCAATTGCCATTCAAGATGAGGAAGGGTTAGTGGCAAAACCAAGGCTAGAATCAGTGGTAAGCGAAGGTAAGAATGAGGTTGGCCAAAACGAACAAAAATTGGTAAGTACAAAATATAAACCTCATGTGCTATACCCCAATGCGACAAGAAAAGATCGCTCAGACGAACAATTTGGTAAATTCCTTAAACTGTTAAAGAAACTACATATTAACCTACCATTTATTGAAGCACTTTAACAGATGCTGAACGCAGTCAAATTTTTAAAGGAGCTTTTAGGAAATAAATGAAAGTTAGATGAAAGGTCGCATGTGGAGCTGAATGCGGTTTGCTCAGTCATTCTTCAGAATAAGCTGTCCAATAAACTAAAAGATCTAGGGAGTTTCACGATTCCTTTCTTAATTGGTAGTTTAGATGTTAATAATGCGTTGGCTGATCTAGGGGCTAGTATCAATGTTATGCCTTACAAATTATTTAAGCAACTAGGTCTAGAGAAACCCAAACAAACTAGGATGAGCCTTCAATTGGCTGATAAAACCATTAGATTTTCTATGGGTATCATTGAAGATGTTCTTGTTAAGATATAAATTTATATTTCCCGTTGACTTTGTTGTTCTAGACATGGAGAAGGATAGCAACGCTCCTTTGATTTTAGGAAGGCCCTTTTTAGCAACTGCTAGAATGATTATTGATGTTGGCACATGTGAGCTCACACTTCGTGTGGGAGACGAAACAATCACCCTTCAAGCTCGCAATTCCGACAACACATCAAAAATTGAAGGTGATTGTCTAAACCATTCTACTAAAACTGACAATATGGTGCAACCTACTTTGCAGGAAATGAGTTTGAAGGAAGTACATGAGCCATTTTCAAGCAATAGTAGAGGACCTATTCATGAAGAATGAAGGCTACAAATCAAGGATCTAGATGAATGGCAGACACATAAACTGAGGACACAAGATAAACCAAAACTACGCCAAAACAAGCTCAATACCTTTCCAAATCAACTTAAGGTTGGAGATAAAGTTTTATTAGATGCCGCAGATCCTCACATTATCACTACCAAACCGAATGAAGAAATCCCTCTTACGATACTTAGCATTTTCCCATTCAGTACAGTCGAGGTAAGTCATCCCAAATTCGGCGCTTTTAAGGTAAACAATACCTGCCTAAAACCTTATTTTAATGAGATTCACAGCAGGAATGAGGAGTATAAACTCCTCAAACCACCATGACCATTCAATAGAGAGGTAAGTCGAGCTTAGACTTTAAATAAGCGCTTCTCGGGAGGCAACTCGAGCACTAACTATATTAACTTCTTTAAATTTTAGTACCTAACTCACTAACGGAGCTCTTGAATACATGTTTAACACACAGACACGGCTAAGCACACGGGCGTGTTTAGAACCGTGGGGAAACAGGGCAAAGATTTTCCCTAGCACAGCCTATGATAAATCGCCACGGCCGTGCGACATGGCTGTGGGAAAACCTGCCAAAACAACACAGACGTGAGACACGCCTGTGCCTTGAAACCGTAGCTGAACATGTTAAATTAACATAGGCGTGCCACACGCCCGTGCCAAGCAACCGTGGGTGAACCTGCCAAAACAACAAGAGGGTGGACCTACATACACAGGCGTGGGAGAAGCGAACGAAGACAGACACGGCCGTGTACACCCATACTCCCAAGGAACACGGGCGTGGGCCAAATGTCAAACGCGCCCAAATTCAAAATTTGCAAATCACACGAGTAAAAATTGGGTAAGACGGGTGTGTCCCTTGGTCGTGTGTCTGAAAATCTATAAATACCCTTCACTATTCATCATCTCCCTCACCCAAAATCCCTAACCCTAGCCGCCGCAGATTCACACGTCCTCCTGCCATGCTCGTGCGCCGCCTTCAACCACATTTTTGACGCCTAAGCTCCTCCTTCTTGCGTTTGTTTACTCTTTTATCTCAATCTTCTTCAATTATTTTGCTTCTTTCATGATTTTTATGCTCCATTTGACTAATTTACGTGCACATTCATAGTTAGAATAGTAGATAAATTTATGTTTTTAAGTTTTGCTTTGGTAATTTTTTTTTATTTTCTTAGTCAGTATATTAGGCTACATTCATTCATTGTTCCTATGAGTTTAATGCTATTAACCCCACACAAATTCATTCTTTAGATATCTCCATTACTTATTCTCATAGGGTTATTAGGCACATTTATTTTGGTTGTTATAGTATAGGTTAATATGTAAGCCCCATGGAAAGTATTCACATTCCACTTCAATTTCCATTACAGGTACATTATGTCTACCTCACAAGGAAAGAAAGCCGCCGTCCCTACTTCGAAAAAGAGAAAGAGAGTGTCATCTTCCTCCAGTCTTACTGCGAAAATTCGTCACCCTTTCCTGTAGTTCCCCATTGGGCCCCAAGAAGAACTTTTCCAGATTCTACAAGCCTGACCCTTGGAAGTGGGCCGCTGTATAGATTGGGCTGCGCTAGAACAAATCCAACTCATGGATGCAATTTGGGCCCTCCTCACCACCGATCCTTAGGGGCTTTTCTTTGAGATTGTCAAGCCGACATATCTCGAACTCATGATGGAACTCTGCTCAACGTTCCATCTTCAAACCGTGATGGCCCGCTTTGATGACCCGGGACAATCCAATTTCGCCTCGGCGGTCTAGTCCACCAATTGAACGTCCCAGAGTTTAGAACTGCACTAGGCTTTTGAACTGAGGAGTTCATGGAGGAGAATGAATTCCACACTCTCAATCGCCACATCCATCACTCTCCTTTACGGTGTTGGAACGCCCTCACCCCCAGTGCTGCCTCCTACAATCCTAGCTGCTCCAAGGTATCGGCTCTCCCTCCATCTCTAAGGTACCTACACACCATTTTGGCTCACACGTTAATAGGAATGCGAGAGAGCACTGGCGTTATCAACACTCACGACACCTACTTTCTATGGTGTATGTCACACAGGCACGTCATAGACCTGGATTATATCATTGCCCTCGCCATTCAACGGTCATCTCCATTAGGCCCTATGTGACGCGGTTGGCTCGGTACTTCAGGCTCCTTAACACAGCAGCCCAATCATCCTCCCTCACTCTCATAGGCCAGATGTCCCCATAGGGCATCTCGAGCATGCTAAGAATGAGGATGATCGAGAAACGGCGTGGCACTTTCCCTCCTTAGTACCATCTCACCCAATCCACCGAGAAGGAAGCCCTCGAAGACATTATTGATGATGTCCCTCCACGTCACGAGGACCCACCGTCTCAGCCACCACCTCTTTCTCGTCCAGTTCATGCGGCGGCTTCATATGCTGACATCTCTGAGCGCCTAACTCGATTTGAGCAACAGTTTTTTTAGTGCTTCGATCACATTGATGCTACACTACACAAGATTTGTCAGCACTTCCACATCTCATCGCCACCCCCACCTCGCGAACCATCTCGCAATGAAGATGTTTAGAAACTTTTATTTATTATTTTATGTTTTTACTTTTATTCTACTTTAAGACTACTTTTTATTTTTCTTTAAGCTTATTTTTATTAGGTTTTATATTTATTATTTTACAATTTTTAATTTCGGCTAATTCATTATGAGTACTTAGTCTTCCTTATATATTTCCTAAAAGAGTTCCTGATTCTATCACAGTTATAAAGAGCTCCAAAGCTCACTATTACTCAAGAACTTGAAACTCCACTAGGAAAGGTTCTCCACGACTACCATGTCCTGCTCGACCACGACCATAGCCAACGTGAGATATAATATTCTTTTGGTGCAGCATTTGTGGAACCCAACCTCTACCACCACCGGAGTATCCTCCTCCACTCTCACGCCAGTTATTCTCCAAAACTCCAGTTCAAGGAATAAATTCATCATTCAGGAAGTTTCACTTCTCTCCCTATCTTATGATTATACATCTATCTTTTTCAATATATCTACCTTTGTACATTGAGGTCAATGTACATCTTAAGTGTGGGGGTCTTTTATATCAGAAAAATCCTTGAATTATGTTTTATTCTCATGTGATCTTCTCATATCATTATTAGAATGAATTCTAATTAGTCTATAATTTTATTAATATATCTTGAATTAAAACATAGGCATTTATGTATTGATTGTTTAAACTTTAAGACATTAGGGAAGCAAGCATGATAAGTTGATTTTTGAATAATTAAAAACTTTTAGGTTGTTTCCCAAAGTTTAGGTATTACCTTGGGTTGGAATTCACAAGCTTAAACATCAAAAAGCTATAATTTTTGTGAGATCTTGAGCCTTTAGAGCATCTATTATTTATTTCATGCTCACATTCATTATGAGTGCATCAGTATTGAATTGTTATTCTAGAACTTGCTTGATTATGCATGTCAAGACCACACCATTTGATTTGATATGTCAAAATGATAAAGGCGCTTAGGTTTAACCCACTCACTCCATAAAGGTCTACCTTCACAATTAACCCTTAGTGAACCCCCTTGAGCCTAACAACTCATTCATTAATTTACCCTCAATATTAACCCATAACTCATTATTGTTGAAATCCCCTAAATTAATTTGATCCCTATTTTTGTTGAGATTTGAGTTGGAATAGTTGCTTAGCTATGTTTTATTCTATTTTGTAATTTGACTTGTTCTAATATATATATACATGTATGCATATTAGTAGTAGTAATATTTTGAGCTAAAGAAGTTAAATTCCATATTCTGAGAAAAAGCGCTATTGTACGCAATTGATGTTTAATTACTTTTTCTATTTAGGGGCCACACCCTCTAACCAAAGCCACATTACAACCCTATAAAGACCTTTTGATTGATGTTTCATCTCAATTTATAGTGGTAGAGATTTGATTTTCATGCAAGCCTATCATAATAACTTTTCATTATTGACTATTAAGTGCTTCATTCATTGTCCTTAAACACCTCGAGCGATTTGAGTAAATCTTTAGTGAGAATGTGAAACTCTGTGATATTTTGAATCAAAGGTAATTACTTAGATGAGGGGAGACACCTATGTTTTAATAATAAAATGCTCAACTTGGAATGTTTGAAACTTTGATGTTCTTTCAGTTGAATTTTCAATGTATAATTACCTATGGATTATTTTGAGATATTATCGATAGAAATTATAAGTTGAGAAGAATTTATTTTGATTATGAGTTGAGGATTTTGCTTGAGGACAAGCAAATGATTAAGTGTAAGGGTATTTGATAAACCGTAATTTATACATATTTCTATCCCATGCTTAGCACATTTTATGGATGATTTTTCCTTAGATTTGGTGAATTCGATGCTGTTAATGCCTTAATTTCATATTTTATACTTAGGTGAGCATAGGAGAGTGAAAGGAACGAGAAACGGGTCAAAAACGGAGAAAATGGGCCAATGTATGAAATCAACATGACCTGGACTTCCTCACACGGGCAGACCACACGGCCGTGTCAATTTGGCGGAATCGAAGCACAACTCAAACGGGTGGACCACACGCCCGTGCCTATTAAACATGCTTGACCACGGCCTGAAGTAATCGCACACAGGTGTGTCACACGGGCATGCCCCTGTCGAGCCCAAATTGAGTCTAATTAGGAAAAGTCCAATTTTGAGGGTTCTTAACATTCTAAAGCCTATAAATATACTCTAGAGAAGGAGGAAAATGAGGGCACAGAGGATGAAGCGGGGAACTGCTCAAGGAAAGCCGATTGATCCATCTCAGAAGCCGGATTCATCATCAAGACTGAAGATCTCCCCTCAATTTCCCTTCAGGAGTTTTGGGTTTTTCTTTATTTTTTGTATTCATTATTGTTCTGAGATGTTTACCATTTTACTTATGAACTAAAACCCCTAAATACCTAAGGGGAATGAAACCTAAGATAGATCTTGTTATTATTATCTGAATTGTATGAGAAATATTTGACTTGTTCTTAATTATGTGTTCTTAATTCTTGTTTTGATATTCCAGGATATTGATTTAAGTTAAGCTAAGCTCTTATTCAAAGGAGGAATAGACCCTGTTTAAGAGTACATTTTTCATAATTAAGCGGAGTTGATTGCGCGCCATAGGGTGACAAGATTTTGTCAGATTAGGGAGAAACCTAATAAGGGGATCCATAGATCGAGTTAATGCAACCCTAGGAAGTTAATTAGAAAAAGATTTCAATTATTCAACCTAGGGTTAGACGTTGTTAGTCTCGAGAGGGATAATACTATAACTTAGGGATTTTTACGGATCAAGTCAAATGAATAAATCGCCCGATTCAGAGTCAAATAATAAGTGAAGTCTAAGTGGATTTTTCCTTAAGTATTGTCTTAAATCAATCATTTTTCCAAAAGTAATTTCCCAATTCTATTTTCTATGAATTTTTTGTGTAGCTAATTAGTTAGTTAGTTAAAACAATCCCCATTATTCTTAGGCTAGATAATAAAAAGACAATCATTACTAGTGCTTTTAATTCCTTTGGGTTCAACAATCTTGTCTTGCTAAAGCTATACTACTGTTCGATAGGTACACTTTCCTTCAGCGTGATAGTAGTTAGTTTCAAGAATGATTCATTATAAATATTTAAAACCTGTCACGAATATCACGTATCTCTGACCTTCGCTTACCATCGGTTTTGGCTTTGGTTTTGCCACTAACCCTTCCTCATCTTGAATGGAAATTGCATTGAGTTTCTCCATTGGGTTAGATTCAGTGTTGCTTGGTAGGCTACCTTATGGCTATTCGAAAATCAACTTGGCGAGCTGTCCAATCTGAGTTTCGAGCCCCTGGATTGATGCTTGTTGATTTTTGAGTGCCGTCTCGGTATTCTAAAAACGAGTCTCTGACACCGAGATGAATTTGGTTAGCATCTCCTCAAGGTTCAGCTTTTTCTCGTGCTGGTATGGTGGTTGCTGAAAGCCTGGAGGGGGTGGTGGTTTCTGATTTCCTTGGCCTCCCCATGAAAAATTTGGGTGATTCCTCCAACCTGCATTGTAAGTATTGCTGTAAGGATTGTTTTGAGATCGAGGATTATTACCCTTGTAATTTAACTGCTCGTTCTCCATGTTGTGGCCATAATGTGGGTATTCTGAATTTGTCGATCCACCTCCCTTTGCGTCGCACTGCATTACTGGGTGAACTTGTGAAGAACTAAGAAAGCCATTAATTTTCTTACTCAAGAGTTCTACCTGATTAGAGAGCATGATGACCGAATCGATGTTATAAACACTGGCTATTTTCGTTGGCTTTGTCCTCATGACTTGCCACTGATAGTTATTCAGTGACATCTCCTCTATAAATTCATAGGCATCTTCAGGTGTTTTATTATTGATGGTTCCACTAGCAGCTGCATCAATCATCTGCCGAGTCGAAGGATTCAGGCCATTATGAAAAGTTTGAACCTGTAGCCAGAGTGGTAACCATGGTGAGGGCATCTTTGTAAAAGTTCCTTATATCTCTCCCATACATAATAGAGTGTTTCTAAATCCATCTACACAAAAGAAGAGATATCATTACATAATTTAGCCATTTTAGCAGGCGGAAAATATTTTAGTAAGAACTTTTTAGTCATTTGTTCCCAAGTAGTGATTGACCCTCGTGGTAACGAGTTCAACCATTTTTTAGCCTTATTCCTTAATGAAAAGGGAAACAACCGAAGGCAGATGGCGTCATCAGAAACGCCATTAATTTTAAAGGTATCACAAAATTCTAGGAAATTTGCCAAGTGAGCATTGGGATCCTCGTCCTGTAAACCATCAAACTGAACAAACTATTGTATCATTTGAATTGTGTTAGGTTTCAGTTCAAAACTATTTGTAGCAGTAGCAGGTATAACTATGCTCGATTCAGTTCCTGTTAGAGAAGGTTTAGCATAATCATACATAGTGCGCGGAGCAAGATTCTGATTAACAGCAATTGCAGGAGGTAATGAATTTTCTTGGTTTTTAGCCATCTTCTCGGTGGTGGTTGAAGTATCTTCCTCTTTCTCTTCTGTGTAACGTAAGCTTTGCCTTTTTTCTCTTTGGTTTCTACAAACCGTGCGATCGATCTCACTATCAAATAGTAATGGTCCTGACGGGTTTCTCCTGGTTAGAAACTAGAAAAAAACTGTCAGAAGAAAATAAATGAAGAGTTAGAAAAGAAAATAAAATAAAATTTTAAATTGAAATAAAAGTAAAATGGCTAAAGTAATAAAAATCAAGTGTTCCTAATATCTTAGTTCCCCAGCAACGACGCCAAAAACTTGATACATGATATTCATGACAGGTTTTAAATATTTATAATGAATCGTTCTTGAAACTAACTATTATCACGATGAAGGCAAGTGTACCTATCGAACTGTAGTATAGCTTTAGCAAGACCGGATTATCAAACCCATAGGAACTAAAAGTACTAGTATCAACTTTATTTTTATTATCAAGCCTAAAAAATAAAAGGGTTTTGTTTAGCTAACTAATTAATTAAACTAAGAAATCACAGAAAAGAAATTTGGGGAAAATACTTTTTGGAAAACTCGATTGATTAAGACAATACCTAAGGAAAAATCCACCTAGACTTTACTTGTTATTTGACTCTAAATCGGATGATTTATTCATTCAACTTGTTCCGTAAGATCCCTAAGTTATATTATTATCTCTCTCGAGACTAACAACGTCTAACCTTAGTTTGAATAATTGAAATATCTTTCTAATTAATGCTCTAGGGTTGCATTAACTCGATCTATGTATCCTCTTATTAGGTTTCACCCTAATCCGGCAAAATCTTGTCACCCTATCTCTAGGCGCGCAACTAACTCCGCTTAATTATGACAAATTTACTCTTAGACAGGGTCTATTCCTCCTCTAAATAAGAGCTTTAACTTGAATCAATATCCTGGAATATCAAAACAAGAATTAAGAACACATAATTAATAACAAGTCAAATATTTATGATCGCGTGATTCGTAACAAGTAATAAATATTTATAATGAAGATCAAACCTAGACTAACTATTATCACGATGAAAAGGCATGCGCACCTATCAAATAATAGTACAGTAATGGCAAGACCGGGATATCGTACCCAAGGGAACAAAAAGTACTAGTAATAACTATCTTTTTATTATCTAGCCTAAGAATAAAAGGGATTGTTTTAATTAACTAATTATTTAAACGAAGAACGCACAGAGAAAAGAATTGGGGAATTGCTTTTGGGAAAATTGATTGACTTGAGACAATACCTAAGGAAAAATCCACTTAGACTGTACTTGTTATTCTGGCTCCGAATCGGACGATTTATTCATTCAACTTGTTCCGTAGGGATCCCTAAGTTATGTTATTATCCCTATTCAAGACTAATAATGTCTAATCCCTAGATTGAATAACCGAGACTTTTCTCCAATTAACGATCTAGGGTTGCATTAACTCGATCTATGGATCCCCTTATTACGTTTCACCCTAATTCGGCAAAATCTTGTCACCCTATTTCTAGGCATGCAATCAACTCCGCTTAAATATGGAAAATGTACTCTTAGACAGGGTCTATCCTCCTCTGAATAAGAGCATGTCTTGAATCAGTATCCTGGGATATCAAAGCAAGAATTAAGAACACATAATTAAGAACAAGTTAAATATTTATCATACGATTCAGAAAATAATAATAAGATTCGTCTTAGGTTTCATTCCCTTTAGGTATTTAAGGGATTTAGTTCATAACTAAATAAGAAAACATCTCAGAAGAATAAAGAATACAAAACATAAAGAAAACACAAAACTCTTGAAGGGGAATCGAGGAGAGATCTTCAGTCTTGATGATGAATCCGGCTTCTGAGATGGATCAATCGACTTCCTTAGGGTAATTCCTTACCCGTCTTCTCCGTCTCCCCTTTTCTCCCCCACTAGTGCATATTATAGGCTTTGAAATGCCTAGAAACCCTCCAAAATGGCCTTTTCTGAATTGGACTTAACTTGGGCTTGGCAAGGACACGCCCGTGTGACACGGCCATGTGACGTGATTGCCAGGCCGTGTTCAATCCGTTAAATTGCACATGGCCGTGTGGGTCAATGGCCAGACCATGTGAATCGTGAAAGCCTTGGTCGACACCCTCGAAAGACACGGGCGTGTGAGTTGCCCGTGTGGCAAGGCTTAGGCCGTGTCATCTTCTCTATTTGGTCCGTTTGTCCCTTTTTGGCTTGTTTTTGGCTCCTTTTGACTCTTGGTGCTCTCCTGAGTACAAAACATGAAATTAAAGCATTAGGAGCATCGAATTCACCAATTCTAATGAGAAATCATCTATAAAATGGATTAAACATGGGGTAAAAATATGTATAATTTACGGTTTATCAAATACCCCCACACTTAAGCATTTGCTTGTCCTCAAGAAAAATTCTCAACTTATAATCAGAATAAATCCTTCTCAACTTATAATTTCTATCAATAATATCACAAATTAATCCATAGGTAATTATACATTGAGAATTTAACTAAAAGAACATAAAAGTTTCAATCATTCCAAGTTGAGCATTTTATCCCAAAATTATAGGTGTCTTCCCTCATCTAAGTAATTACCTTTAATTCAAAATATCATAGAGTTTTACATCCTCACTAAAGATTCACTCAAATCACTCGAGGTGTTTTAAGGACAATAAAGGAAGCACTCAATAGTCAATAATGGAAAGTCATTACCATAGGCTTGCATGAAAATCAAATCTCCACCACTTTAATTTTAAGATGATACATCAATCAAAAGGTCTTTAGAGGGTTGTAATGAGGCTTGGTTAGGGGGTGTGGTCACAAGCTGGAAGAAAGGGTTAGAATTGAGATTGAATTGAAAAGTTGCCTAACTAGAAAAAGAGTTAATCTTCACTTGCGTACAACAGAGCTTCTCTCAGAATATGAAATTATAGATATCCATACATAGTTGTGTTTTTTGTGTTTATTTTTTTAAGAACAAGTTAAATAATATAGACTAAATATCAAGAGCAAAACATAGCTAGACAATCCATTGAACTCAAATCTCGACAAAAATAGGGATTAATTTAGGGGATTTCAACAATAATGGGTTAAAGGTTAATATTAAGGGTAATACAAGAATTGGTTTGTTGGGCTCAAGGGGGTTTACTAGGGGTTAATCGTGGAGGTAGGCTTTTCATGGCATAAGTGGGTTAATCCTAAGTGCCTTAATCATTTTGATATATCAAATCAAATGGTGTGGTCTCAACATGCATAATCAAGCAAGTTCTAGAATAACGGTTCAATACTGATGCACTCAAAGCAATAATAAAAGTGAGCATGAAAAGATGAATAGATGAGCATGAAAGGATGAATAGATGCTCAAAAGGCTCAAAAATCTCACAAAAATTATGGCTTTTTGATGTTTAGACTTATGAATTCTAATTCAAAGTAATACCTAGACTTGGGGAAACAACCTATAATTTAATTTCTTAAAAAAATCAACTTATCATGCTTGATTCTCTAATGTCTTAAAGTTTAAATAATCAATGCATAAATCCCTATGTTTTAATTTGAGATATATCAATCAAAATTATAAATCAATTAAAATTTATCCTAAATATGATATGCGAGTTTTTCATGAGAACAAGGTGATTATTCAGGGATCTTTTTTCTGATAGTGAATTAAATACCCCCCACACTTAAGATGTACATTGCCCTCAATGTTCAATGATAGATGTTAGAGAATAAAAATAAGATAGGGAGAGAAGTGAAACTTCATCTATGATGAATTCCTCGAAATTAGAGTTTTAGAGAGAGATCAATCTGAGAGTGGAGGAGGATACTCCGATAGTCGTATAGGTTCATTAGGCCATAAATCCTGTGCCAAAAGAATAATATATCTAGTGGTAGCTATGGTCGTGGTCGAGCAAAACATGGCAGTCGTGGAGAACCTTCCCCGATGGAGTTGTAGTTCCTATGTGATGATTAGCTTAGGAGTTCTATATAACTGTGATAAAATAAGGAACTTTTTAAGATATATTAGGAAGTATAAGGATTTGAAAAGAAATAACCGAAATAAAAAATAAAAATAAAATTCTAAAATCTAATAAAAATAATAGAAATAGTTTCAATAATAAGTAAAAATAGAAAGTAATAAATAAATATTTTTAAACATCTTCATCGCTGGATGGTTCGCGAGGCGGGACTGGCGATGAGATGGAAAGGTGCTGACAACTCTGCTGTAGAGTAGCATCAATGTTGTCAAATTGTTGAAAACACTGAAGCTCGAATCGGGTGAGGTGCTCAAAGATGTTAGCATATGAAGCTGCCACATGAACTGGACAAGAGGGTAGTGGTGGCTGAGAATAGGGATCAAGGAGTGGAGAAGGGGAGATTTCGGCTAGGGCTTTGGAAAGGAAGAAGAAAATAAACAGTGATTTGCTTATATAGGGCCACGCCCGTGTACTTATGAGGGTGAGCCCGTGTGTTTCGAATTTTGCAATTTTAGGTCGTGATTGGTTATTCTCCCACGCCTGTGTGTCTTAGGCATGTGTGGTACACGGCCATGGTGCACGGCCGTGCCTAGCTTTGTTCGCTTCTCCCATGCCTGTGTGTTATGGTAGCACGCCCGTGTATTGTTGTACACGGTTGAATGGCACGAGCGTGTCGCACGCCCGTGTCGAAGAAATAAAATCGAGACTTGTCCCTGGCACGCCCGTTGGTTTTCATTCCCACGCCCGTGTGTTCCTATCAAGTTCACCCGCGGCCAAGTCGCACGGCCGTGGGGATTTATCGTACCTCATGTTTTAGGGAAATCATGTCCTGCTTCAACACGGCCGTATCGCACGGTCGTGCCTCTTCCCCTATTTGGCCATGACTTTAGGGACGCCCGTGTGCCTGGCCGTGTGTGCTGAAAAAATTTACACTTCAAAGATTACGTTAATTGATTCGAAGTGTGAGAAAATAAAAATAAAAATAAAAATAAAAAAATCAAAATATGTTAGTGCTCGGGTTGCCTCCTGAGAAGCGCTTATTTATAGTCTAAGCTCAACTTACCTCTCCGTTGAATGATCATGGTGGTTCGAGGAGTTCATACTCCTCATTCTTGTTGTCAATTTTAAAATAAGGTTTTAAACGGATGTTGTTTACCTTAAAAGTGTCGAACTTGGGATGACTCACCTCTACTGTACCAAATGGAAAAATACTAAGTACCGTAAGAGGGATTTCCTCATTTGGTGTGGTAGTGACAATGTGAGGATCAACGGCATCTAGTAAGACTGTATCGCCGACCTGAAGTTGATTAGGAGAGGTATCGGGCTTGTTTTTGCGTAGTTTCGATTTATCATGTGTTTTCTGTTTGTGTTCTCGCCATTCATCTAGCTTCTCTATCCGTAGTCTTCGTTCTTCATGGACGTCTTTGTTCTCTTCATGATAGTAGCGCACTGTCTCTATTGTCTTTGTTTGAGGAAGTTCCTGCAAGGACGATTGAATATTAGTTTTATCATCGACAGTTTTTATAACATTATCTTGAGTCTTAGAGGTTTTGACTGAGTCGTGTGCTTGGAGTGTTACTGCGTCGTCGAAGTGTTAGCTCTCCTGTGCCTACATTAATAATGGTTTTGGCAGTTGCTAAAAATGGTCGTCCTAAAATTAGAGGTACCTCGTTATCCTCATCCATATTTAAGACAACGAAGTCTACTGGGTAAATAAATTTATCAATTTTATCGAAAACGTCTTTAATAATACCCTTAGGAAATCTAACTACTTCGTCAGCCAATTGTATGCTCATCCTAGTCTGTTTAGGTTTACCGAGATCTAGTTGTTTAAACATTTTATATGGCATAACATTTATACTTGCCCCTAGATCAGCTAAAGCATTATTCACAGATAGACTACCAATTAAGCAAGGAATTGTAAAACTCCCTGGATCTTTCAATTTGTTAGGTAGCTCATTCTTTAGAATAGCTGAGCAGACTGCATTGAGTTCCACATGTGATGTAGCATCTAATTTCCTTTTATTGCTCAGAAGTTCCTTCAAGAATTTTGCTGAGTTGGGCATCTGCGAAAGAACTTCAATAAAGGGTAAGTTAATATGTAATTTCTTTAAGAGTTTAACAAACTTACCGAATTGTTCTTATGTTCTATCTTTCGTCATCGCTTTAGGATATGGCATACGAGGTTCATGATTTGTACTTAACTGTTTGGGATCATTATTGTTTACCTCTTCTTGTCCTTTGTTCATCGCGTTGTCTTGCTGTATTTCTAGCTCAGGTGTAATGAATCCTTCCGTATCTTGAGTGCTAATTGCATTGAGGTGTTCCCTTGGATTAGGTTCAGTATTACTTGGTAGGCTACCTTGTGGTAGTTCGGAGATAGTTTGGACAGCTGGCCTATCTGAGTTTCGAGTTCTTGGATCGATGCTTGTTGATTCTTAAGTGCTGTCTCGGTATTTTGGAAATGGGTTTCTGACACCGAGATGAATTTAGAAAGCATCTCTTCAAGGTTTGGTTTTTTCTCCTGTTGATAAGGTGGCTGTTGAAAACCCTGAGGATTTTGTGGCTTTGGATTTCCTTGACCTCCCCAAGAAAAATTTGGGTGGTTCCTTCAACCTACATTATAAGTATTACTGTATGGGTTATTTTGAGATCTAAAGTTATTATTACCCATATAGTTGACTTGTTCCTCTTCAGTTGTGGGATTGAAGGATTGATATTCTGTATGCACACCACTTCCGCTTGAGTCACACCTCATTACTGGATGTACCTGCGTAGAACCAAGAAAACTATCAATCTTTTTATTGAGAAGTTCTACCTAATTTGAGAGCATGGTGACTGAATCGATGTTATAGACGCTGGCTGTTTTCGTTGGCTTTGTCCTCATAACTTGCCACTGATAGTTATTCAGTGACATCTCCTCTATAAATTCATATGCATATCCCGGTGTTTTATTATTGATGGATAATCATTTGTCTTATCGAAGGATTCACACCATTGTAGAACGTTTGAACTTGCAGCCAAAGCGGTAACCCATGGTAAGGGCACCTTCTCAGTAAGTCCTTGTATCTCTCCCATGCATCGTAAAGTGTTTCTAAATCCATCTGCACAAAAGAAGAGATATCATTACGTAATTTAGCCATTTTAGCCGGCGAAAAATATTTTAGTAAAAATTTCTCGGTCATTTGTTCCCAAGTAGTGATAGACCCTCGTGGTAACGAGTTCAACCATTGTTTAGCTTTGTTTCTTAGTGAAAAGGGAAACAACCGAAGACGAATGGCATTGTCAGAAATACCATTGATTTTGAATGTATCATAAAATTCAAGAAAATTTGCCAAGTGCGTGTTGGGATTCTCATCCTGCAAACCATCAAACTGAACAAACTACTGTATCATCTGAATTGTGTTAGGTTTTAGTTCGAAATTATTCGCAGCAATAGTAGGTCTAACTATACTAGACTCAGTTCCTGTTAAAGAAGGTTTAGCATAATCATACATAGTACGTGGAGCAGGATTTTGATTAGCTACAATTGCAGGAGACAGCTGATCGCCCAGGTTTTCAGCCATCTCATCGGTTGGGGTTTGAGTATCGTCTTCTCGCTCGTTCTCCGTGTAGCGTAAACTATGCCTTATTTCACTTTGATTTTTACGAATTGTATGATCGATTTCTTTGTCAAAGAGTAATGGTCCTGATCGGTTTCTTCTAGTCATAAATTATGAAAACCTGCCAAGGGAGAGAAAAAAGTAAAATAAATAATAAAATAAAATAAAATTGCAAGAAAAATAAATGGCTAAAGTAATAAATTTTTAGTGTTCCTAATATTTCAGTTCCCCGACAACGGCGCCAAAAACTTGATCGCGTGATTTGTAACAAGTAATAAATATTTATAATGAAGATCAAACATAAACTAACTATTATCACGACGAAAAGGCATGCGCACCTAACGAACAATAGTATAGTAATGGCAAGACCAGGATATCGTACCCAAGGGAACCAAAAGTACTAGTAATAACTATCTTTTTATTATCTAGCCTAAGAATAAAAGGGTCTGTTTTAATTAACTAATAATTTAAACTAAGAACACAGAGAGAAAAGAATTGGGGAATTACTTTTGGGAAAATCGATTGACTTGAGACAATACCTAAGGAAAAATCCACCTAGACTGTACTTGTTATTCTGGCCCCGAATCAGACGATTTATTCATTCAACTTGTTCCGTAGAGATCCTGAAGTTATGTTACTATCCCTATTCAAGACTAATAGCGTCTAATCCCTAGATTGAATAACCGAGACTTTTCTCTAATTAACACTCTAGGGTTGCATTAACTCAATCATGGATCCCCTTATTAGGTTTCACCCTAATTCGGCAAAATCTTGTCACCCTATTTCTAGACGCTCAATCAACTCCGCTTAATTATGAAAATGTACTATTAGACAGGGTCTATTCCTCCTCTAAATAAGAGTGTGTCTTGAATCAGTATCCTGGGATATCAAAGCAAGAATTAAGAACACATAATTAAGAACAAGTTAAATATTTATCATACGATTCAGAAAATAATAACAAGATTCGTCTTAGGTTTCATTCCCCTTAGGTATTTAGGGGATTTAGTCCATAATTAAATAAGAAAACATCTCAGAAGAATAAACAATAAAAAATATAAAGAAAACTAAAAACTTCTGAAGGGGAATTGAGGAGAGATCTTCAGTCTTGATGATGAATCTAGCTTCTGAGATGGATCAATCGGCTTCCTTGGGGTAATTCCTTACCCCTCTTCTCCGTCTCCCCTTTTCTCCTCCTCTAGTGCGTATTTATAGGCTTTGGAATGCCTAGAAACCCTCTAAAGTGGCCTTTTCCAAATTGGAGTTAAATTGGGCTTAGTAGGGACACGCCCGTGTGGCGTGATTGCCAGGCCATGTTCGATCCGTTAAATTGCACACGACCGTGTAGGTCAATGGCCAGGCCGTGTGAATCGTGAAAGCCTTGGTCGACACCCTCGAAAGACACGGGCGTGTGACCTGCCCGTATGGCAAGGCTTAGGATGTGTCATCTTCTTGATTTGGTTCGTTTTGTCCCTTTTGGCTCGTTTTTGGCTCCTTTTGACTCTTGGTGCTCTCCTGAGTGCAAAATATGAAATTAAAGCATTAGGAGCATCGAATTCACCAATTCTAATGAGAAATCATCTATAAAATACATTAAACATGGGGTAAAAATATGTATAATTTACGGTTTATCAATTTATCATACAATATAGATAATAATAACAAGATCCGTCTTAGGTTTCATTTCCCTTAGGAATTTAGGGGTTTTAGTTCATACTAATGAAAGAAAACATCTCAAAAGAATAAAAATAACAAAACATAAGAAAACCCAAAACTCCTGAGGGAATTTGAAGGGAGATCTTCAGTCTTGATGGTGAATCTGGCTTCTGAGATGGATCAATCAACTTTCCTTAAGCAATTCCTTGCTTCCTCCTGTGTGTCCTCTTTCTAAGTGCCTCCTCAGGTGTTTAAATAGGCTTTGGAATGCCTAAGAGCCCTTTAAATTGGCCTTTTCTGAATTGGACTAAACTTGGGCTCGGCAAGGACACGCTCGTGTGACATGCCCGTGTGCAATTGCTTAAGGCCGTGGTCAAGGCTATTAAATAGGCACGGGCATGTTATCTACCCGTATAAATCATGCTTTGACCTTGCCAATGGGACATGGCCGTGTGGTCTGCCTGTGTGAGGAATCCAGGCCGTGTTGATTTTGTACGTTGGCCCATTTTCTTCGTTTTTGGCCTGTTTCTCGTTCCTTTCACTCTACTATGCTCACCTAAGTATAAAACATGAAATTAAGGCTTTACGAGCATCGAATTCACCAATTTTAAGAAAAAATCATCCATAAAATGTGCTAAGCATGGGATAATAATATGTATAAATTACAGTTTATCAGAAGTCTAGGTGGATTTTTCCTTAGGTATTGTCTTAATCAATCGAATTTTCCCAAAAGCTTTTCCCAATTTCTCTCTGTGCACTCTTAGTTTAGTTAATTAATTTAGATAAACAAATCCCTTAATTTTTAGGCTAGATAATAAAAAGAAAGTAATTACTAGTACTCTTGGTTCCTTTGGGTTCAACAATCTGGTCTTGCTAAAGCTATACTACTGTTCGATAGGTACACTTGCCTTCATCTTGATAATAGTTAGTTTCAAGAAGGCTTAATTATAAATTTTTAAAACCTATCGCGAATATCATGTATCAAGTTTTTGGCACCATTGCCGGGGAACTAGGATATTAGGAACACTCGATTTTTATTACTTTAGCCATTTTACTTTTATTGCAATTTAAATTTTTATTTTCTTTTCTAATTCTTCATTTATTTTCTTCTGACAGGTTTTTCTAGCTCATGACCAGAAGAAACCCGTCAGGACCATTACTATTTGATAGTGAGATTCATCACACAGTTCGTAGAAACCGAAGAGAAATAAGACAAAGCTTAAGATACATAGAGGAAGAGCAAGAGGACGATATTTCAACCACAACCGAGGAGATGGCTGAAAACCAAGAAAGTCCACTACCTACTGTGATTGCTGCTAATCAGAATACTGCTCCGCGTACTATGTATGATTATGCTAAACCTTCTTTAACAGGAACTGAATCGAGCATAGTTAGGCCTGCTGTTGCTGCAAATAATTTTGAACTGAAACCTAACACCATTCAAATGATCCAACAGTTTGTTCAGTTTGATGGTTTGCAGGATGAGGATCCCAACGCTCACTTAGCAAATTGCCTAGAGTTTTGCAACACTTTTAAAATCAATGGCGTTTCTGATGATGTCATTCGCCTTCGGTTGTTTCCCTTTTTGTTGAGGAATAAGGCTAAACAATGGTTGAACTCGTTACCACGATGTCAATCACTACTTGGGAACAAATGACCGAAAAGTTTTTATTAAAATAGTTTTCACTGGCTAAAATAGCCAAATTACATAATGATATCTCTTCTTTTGTGCAGATGGATTTAGAAACACTCTACGATGCATGAGAGAGATACAATGACCTTTTGAGAATGTGCCCTCACCATGGGCTACCACTTTGGCTATAGGTTCAAATGTTTCATAATGGCCTGAATCCTTCGACTCAACAGATGATGGACGCAGCTGCTGGCAGAACCATCAATAATAAGACACCTGAAGATGCTTATGAATTTATAGAAGAGATGTCACTGAATAATTATCAGTGGCAAGTCATGAGGACAAAGCCAACGGAAACAGCTGACGTTTTTAACGTTGATTCAGTCACCATGCTCTCTAATCAGGTAGAACTTTTGAACAGAAAAATTGACTGTTTTCTTGGTTCTTCACAGGTTCACCCAGTAATGCAATACGAAGCAAGTGGAGGTGGGTCAAGCAATTTAGATTACCCACCCTATGGCCACAACATGGAGAAATAGCAGTTAAATTACATGGGTAATAATCCTCGATCTCAAAATAATCCTTATAATAATATGTACAATGCAGGTTGGAGGAACCACCCAAATTTCTCATAGGGAGGCCAAGGGAATTAGCGACCACCACCACCTCCAGGCTTCCAACAACCACCCTACCAACAGGAGAAAAAGCCGAACCTTGAGTAGATGCTAACAAAATTCATCTCAGTGTCAGAAACTCATTTTTAGAATACCGAGATAGCACTTACAAATTAACAAGCATTGATCCAGGGGTTCGAAACTCAGATAGGTCAGCTCGCTAAATTGATATCTGAATGACCACAAGGTAACCTGCCGAGTAACACTGAATCTAACCCAAAGAGTAAATCAATGCAATTACCATTCAAGATGAGGAAAGGTTAGTTGCACCTGAACTAGAACAGAGGCAAGAAACTGTGGTAAGTAAAGGTAAGGGTGAGGTGGAGCACAATGACCAGAAACCGGTAAGTAAAGAGTACAAACCTCGTGTGCCATACCCAAACGCGACAAGGAACGACCACACAGAAGAATAATTCGGTAAATTTCTTAAATTATTAAAGAGGTTGCATATTAACTTACCGTTTATTGAAGCTCTTTCGCAGATGCCAAACGCAATCAAATTCTTAAAGGAGCTTTTAACAAATAAGTGAAAGTTGGATGAGGTGTCGAATGTGGAACTAAATGCGGTTTATTCAGCCATACTACAGAATAAGCTGGCCAACAACTTAAAAGATCCAGGGTGTTTTACGGTTCCCTGTTTAATTGGTAGCCTAGATGTTAATAATGTTTTGGCTGATTTAGGGGCTAGTATCAATGTCATGCCTTACAAAATGTTTAAACAACTAGGTCTTGGGAAACCCAAACAAAGTAGGATGAGTATTCAATTAGCCGATAAAAGAATCAGATTTCCTAGGGGGATTATTAAAGATGTACTCGTTAAAATTGTCAAATTTATATTCCTAGTTGATTTCGTTGTTCTAGACATAGAAGAGGATAGTAATGTTCCTTTAATTTTAGGGAGGCCCTTTTTAGCAACCGCTAGAACAATAATTGATGTTGGCACAGGTGAACTCACACTTCGTGTGGGAGACGAAACAATCACCCTTCAAGCTTGTAATTCGAGTAACACATCAAAAATTGAAGGTGGTTGTATAAATCATTCTACTAAAACTGACCATGTGGTGCAACCTACTTTGCAAGAAATAAGTTCGAAGAACCTACACGAGCCATGTTCAAGTAACAACAAAAGACTTATCTATGAAGAACGAAGGCTACAAATTGAGGAACTAGATGAATGGCAGACACAGAAATCGAGAACACCCGATAAATCAAAATTGAGCCAGGACGAGCTCAATACATGACCAAATCAACTTAAAGTTGGAGACAAAGTACTACTAGATGCAGCAGATCCTCGTATTACCACTTTTAAACCTAATGAAGAAATTCCTCTCACGGTACTCAGTATTCTCCCATATGGTACAGTCGAGGTAATTCACCCCAAATTCAAAACTTATAAGGTGAACAATACTCGTCTTAAACCTTATATTGATAAAGTTGATAGCAGGGATGAAGAGTGTAAACTCCTCGAGCCACCACGATCACACACCAGAGAGGTAAGTCAAGCTTAGACTATAAAGAAGCGCTTTTTGAGAGGCAACCCGAGCACTAACAGTAATAATTTATTTAAATTCTAGTTTTTCACATCTAACCTACTAACTGAGTCTTGAAACATAGGGTTTTCCCATCCACACGGCCAGGTACACGGGTATGCCTTAGGGCGTGATCACACCACAAAAGGAGACACGGCCGTGCTATACAGCCGTGTGAAAACAGGGCAAAAAGTTTTCCCCAACACGGGATGCGATAAGTTGCCACGGCCATGCGACATGACCGTGGGTGAAACTGCCAAAATAACACTAGCGTGAGACACGCCTGTACCTTGAAACCGTGGTTGAAACTGATAATTTAACACGGGCGTGCAACACGCCCGTGCCATTCACCCGTGGTCGACACTGTCAAACAAACACAGGCCTGGGATATCATCCACGGGCGTGGGAGAAGAGAACGAAGTAAGACACAGCCGTGCAACACAGCTGTGTGCACCCAGACACCTAAGGAACATAGGTGTGGGGCGAATCCGTGTGCCCAAAACCTATATAAACCCCTCACTATTCATCATCTCCCTCCCCAAAAATCCCTAACCCTAGCCGCTGCAACTCCACACGCCCTACCTGTCACGCCCGTGCGCCGCCTATAACACTGTTTTCGACGACCTAAGCTTCTCCCTTTTGCATTTGTTTACTCTTTTCTTTCTATTTGTTTAAATATTTTACCTATTTTATGTTTTCTCTGATCCATTTGACTATTTTAAGTGAACATTCATAGTAGAATAATAGAAATACTCATGCTTATTATTAAAGAATTTTGCCATTTTTCATATTACATTCATCCATCTTTCTTGTTTCCATGGATTTTATGCTTACCCACATGCATTCATACATTAGATATTCCCGTCGTATTATTCTCATAGTCATATTTTAATAACTTGATATATTTGCCTTATTTGTTTTAGTTTTGTTCTCTTCATCTAATACACGAGTCTCATGAAAATGGCTAAAGTAATAAAAATCGACTGTTCCTAATATCCTAGTTCCCTGGCAACGGTGCCAAAAACTTGATACGTGATATTGGCGACAGGTTTTAAAAATTTATAATTAAGCGTTCTTGAAACTAACTATTATCACGATGAAGGCAAGTGTACCTATCGAACAGTAGTATAGCTTTAACAAGACCGGATTGTCGAACCCAATGGAACCAAGAGTACTAGTAATTACTTTCTTTTTATTATCTAGCCTAAAAATTAAGGGATTTGTTTATCTAAATTAATTAACTAAACTAAGAGTGCACAGAGATAAATTGGGGAAAAGCTTTTGGGAAAATTCGATTGATTAAGACAATACCCAAGGAAAAATCCACCTAGACTTCACTCGTTATTTGACTCTGAATTAGACGATTTATTAATTTGACTTGATCCGTAGAAATCCCTAAGTTATATCATTATCTCTCTCGAGACTAGTAATGTCTAACCCTAGGTTGATTAATGGAAATCTCTTTCTAATTAACACCTAGTGTTGCATTAACTCGACCTATGGATCCCCTTATTAGGTTTCACCCTAATTCGGCAAAATCTAATCACCCTATCTCTAGGCGTTCAATCACCTCTGCTTAATTATGACAAATTTACTCTTAGACAGGGTCTATTCCTCCTCTGAATAAGAGCATCAACTCAAATCAATATCCTGGAATATTAAAACAAGAATTGAGAACACATAATTAAGAACAAGTCAAATATTTATCATACAATTTAGATAATAATAACAAGATCCGTCTTAGGTTTCATTCCTCTTTGGTATTTAGGGGGTTTAATTCATAATTATAGAAGAAAACATCTCAGAAGAATAATGAATACAAAACATAAAGAAAACCCAAAACCCCTGAATGGAAATTGAAGGGAGATCTTCAGTCTTGATTATGAATCCGACTTTTGAGATGGACCAATCGGCTTCCCTTGAGTAATTCCTTGCCTCCTACTTTGCGTCTCCCCTCCTAAGAGCCTCCTTAGGTGTTTAAATAGCCTTTAGAATGCCTAAGAGTCCTCAAAATTGGCATTTTCTGAATAGGGTTATACTTGGGCTCGGTAGGGACACACTCGTCTGTGATTACTTCAGCTCGTGGTCAAGGCTATTGAATAGGCACGGGCGTGTAGTCTACCCATGTAAGTCATGCTTCGATCCTACTAAAGAGACACAACCGTGTGACACGCCCGTGTGAGGAAGCCCATGCCGTGTTGATTTCCCATGTGGGTCCATTTTCTCCGTTTTCGGCCCATTTCTCGCTCTTTTTACTCTCCTATGCTCACCTAAGTATAAAACATGATATTAAAGAATTGGGAGCATCGAATTCACCAAATCTAAGGAGAAATCATCCATAAATGTGTTAAGCATGGGATAAAAATATGTATAAATTACGGTTTATCACCCGTGTCTTAGCCCGTGTGTTTACTATTAGGCATACTAACTTTCAAATTTTAGGTGCAAGAGATACGGCCATTCAACATACTTGTAAGGCAGACCGTGTGTCACACATGGTCTAGACACATGCCCATGTATCTACCTGTGTGGACTATTTAAAGGCTATTTTCTAAGCCAATTGTCACCCTCAACCATTCTTACACTCAAACATAGTTCATAGCATGCAACATGACATATTTAGACACTCAAATATTCAACATCGTGGCACTTTCACACCTTCATAATGTCGTTCTATTACACATTCAATTAGTGACACCATTTGGAGGACTTCCACACCAATTTCATACATGATCACATTTGTTACCATGACCTCAAATTACACATTCATTCTATAGTCATCTTAAGTTATTAAGTCATTCCTTATTTCCAGGTACTTAATTCATTCATCATCACACATCCATCAAACAAACCACATAGCACATCATCAAGGCATTAACACATGCATGCATGAACAATTAGACATTACAACCCAATAATCAATTATAACCCATGTCACATGGCTATTACAAATTGAATCATCAACATCATAGGCCTTCACCATTTGGCCAACTAGCATGGCACATATCACAAAATGACCAAGTCCCCTATACATGCCATACTCAAAATAGCAAATTCACTATACCCAATAATCTTTTTATAGTGTGATCGAATACTGATCGCTAGGTTTCGTGATAGGTTTTAAATATTTATAATTACTCATTCTTGAACTAACTAATATCGCAATGTAGGCAAGTGTACCTATCGAACAGTAGTATAGTTTTAGTAAGACTGGATTGTCAAACCCAAAGGAACTAAAAGTACTAGTAATGACTGTCTTTTTATTATATAGTCTAAGAATAATTGGGTTTTGTTTTAATTGGCTAATTATCTAAAATAAGAATGTACAGAGAAAAGAATTGGGGAATTGCTTTGGGAAAATCGATTGACTTGAGACAATACCTGAGGAAAAATTCATCTAGAATTTACTTATTATTCTTGCTCTGAAATCGGACGATTTAGTCATTCAACTTGTTCCGTAAAGATCCCTAAGTTATGTTATTATCCCTATTCAAGACTAATAACGTCTAATCCCTAGATTGAATAACTAAGACTTTCTCTAATTAACACTCTAGGGTTGCATTAACTCGATCTATGGATCCCCTTATTAGGTTTCACTCTAATTCGGCAAAATCTTGTCACCCTATTTGTAACCCCCCAAACTCGACCCAAACGTTATGGCCAGATCTGACGTGTCACATGAACTTACGACTTAGTATGCATTCGTTGGTTTAAGTGATTGGGGTGGTCTTTGTAAAAACAGCGGTTGAATGAAAAGCCGGTTTATCAATCTTTAGGCTATCCATTTGTTGTGCTTGTTGAGTCTTGGAAACGTTTATTAATTTTGATGACCCGCGTAGCCTAACACTAGCAGTTTCAACATAATATAAATATAATTAGAAAATAAAACCATAGCGGAAAAATAAATTTAAATAGCGGCCTTATTACAACTTAAAACCCAAAATTAAATCAGAATATAAAAATAATAAAAATAAACTAACTTAGAAAAACAAACTTTGCAGATGATGTGGCCACTCCGAATACCTCAGGCTCTAAGCCCACTATGGTTGGGGATTTCCTGCAGAGATGAAAATAAAGGGTAAGTTCGGTAAACTTAGTGTGTAACATAACCCAACCATAGCCCAAAACAGATCAAACCTCAGAGTCAAAATTATCTGGGCCTTGGCCCAGTACAGATATCAGAATGAAACCCATAGGCCCATAGCAGATACAGAACAAATATATCATGAATACAGAAATCCCAACCCAGATCCATCCATAACACCCCCGTACCAGCCTTACACCATGTGGGGAGACTACTTACCCACCCAACTGCTACACACCACAAAAATTGCAGCGAAGCTGCCAGATATTGTGACAAAGTCACCAGATACAGATATTGTGGCTAGGCCACCAGAACAAAAATATATATGTGGCGAAGCCACTAGATTGCAGCAAGGCTGCCAGATATTGTGACGAAGTCACCAGAACAGATATATGTGGCGAGGCCACCGGATTGCAGCAAGGCTGCCAAAATGCTTCCTCCATCAATATAAACACATGTCCCATGCAACAGAAATAATATGTCATGGCATACGTATACAAAAACAGAACATCATGCTTTTCAGAAAAAAATAACCCTAGGGGTAAAATCGTAATTTTGCATGCATAAGGGTATTTCAGTAATTATTACCTATTGCTAAGGTTTCATGCTCATTCTAACGTTTACCAAGTAATCAGAAGTACGTACCTCGTCTTTTTACCAAAGTGGGCCCGTTGGCCCATTGGCCCTTTTCGGCCCATTAAGCCCAAAAAAACCGTTGTGCACTAAAATGCACACCCTGCACTCTAATCATCCAAATGCACCATATTCATTAACAACTGTCTCACGAGTGCTCGCACGCTCACGAGTTCACAAAATACCAATGTTTCGGTATTTCGGCTTTTACCGATTCAGTCTAAGGGAGGGTGTCATTTACACACCTGGTTGATGACGATATCTCCCACGCGATAATCCTACAATCGATCACTAACACATTTAGACTTATGAATTAACGATAACTAACATAAATCCACGTCAACTAACCCAATCACCACACAAGTTAGTCATTTACGCACGAGGGTCAAAATAGTCATTTAACACCCTAGGGGAAAATGGTAATTTTACCCCACAAAGCTATCTCGGTAATTCTACCCTACAGGTGTATTTCGGTATTTCTACCCTACAAGGGTATTTCGGTAATTCTATCCTACAGGGTATTTCGGTAATTCTACCCTACAGGGGTATTTCAATAATTTTAACCTACAAGGTTATTTCGGTAATTCTACCTTACAGGGGTATTTCAGTAATTCTACAACTTACCCACTTGGGCCTACGGACCCATTGGGACCACATGGCCTATTTCAGCCCATCGCGGCCCGAAATAGCCGTCCTACTGCTAGAGTAATGAAAAATACACACCTGTTAGGAGATTGCAGTTTAATCCGCGCTCCGACGCCCAACCCAAACGAACACGTCACAAAGCGAAAGGGATCAGCCAAGAAGGGTATGCCTACTCTCCTCATGGTTTTCTCTATTTAAAGCCAGCTCTCCGTCTACTCTTATGTTAGCTACCAGATGTGGGATCCCTCCATCACCAGAGTTTAAAACCAACACCAACTCTTGCCGTCCCAACATAGGAAAATAATCAACCTTTGCGTGCCAAGGGATTCGAACCAAAGTCCTCTCACATGCCAACTCACGCCACCACCACTAGGCCATCAACTCATTTGTGTCATAAATCCAACACATTAAACTTTAAAGCGCACCTACTTGCTTCCAGATTTATTGAAAAGAAAAACCAAAATATATTGCAAGAGCCAAGACTTGAACCTTGGACCCCTTACTTCCTCTATGGCGTCACTTCCTTGTCCCCTAAGTGGCGCCACCTTGCCACTACACCACACTCCTTTTTGTGTCATCTTTTACCCCTTTACTCTTAAAACCCAAACGCCAATTGCATCACTTGTTCATAAAATTAAAATTCCAAATACTACCACGGATTTAACTTAAGTTTGGGCCTTCCAAAGGCCCACTAACCTACTAAAATATATATTTTAACCAACCAGAACAAACATAAATTTTAAAAATCACAAAAACATAGAAAACCCAAAAATTGGGGCATTACACTATTTCTAGGCGCGCAATCAACTCCGTTTAATTATGAAAAAAGTACTCTTAGACAGGGTCTATTCCTCCTCTAAATAAGAGCATGTCTTGAATCAGTATCCTAGGATATGAAAACAAAAATTAAGAACACATAATTAAGAACAAGTTAAATATTTATCATACGATTCAGAAAATAATAACAAGATTTGTCTTAGGTTTCATTCCCCTTAGCTATTTAGGGGTTTTAGTTCAAAATTAAATAAGAATACATCTCAGAAGAATAAAGAATACAAAACAAAAAGAAAACCCAAAACTCCTGAAGGGAAATGGAGGAGAGATCTTCAGTCTTGATGATGAATCCGGCTTCTGAGATGGATCAATCGACTTCCTTGGAGTAATTCCTTACCCCTTATTCTCCATCTCCCCTTTTTCTCCTCTTCTAGGGTGTATTTATAGGCTTTGGAATGCCTAAAAGCCCCCAAAAATGACCTTTTCTGAATTGGACTTAACTTGGGCTTGGCGGGGACATGCCCGTGTGCCATGACTGTGTGACGTGATTACCAGGCCGTGTTCAATCCGTTAAATTGCACACGGCCGTGTGGGTCAATGGCCAGGCTGTGTGAATCGTGAAAGCCTTGGTCGACACCCTCAAAAGACACGGGCATGTGAGCTATCCATGTGGCAAGGCTTAGGCCTTGTCATCTTCTCGATTTGGTCCATTTTGTCCTTTTTTGGCTCATTTTCGGCTCCTTTTTGGCTCCTTTTGATCTCCTATGCTATCCTCAGTGTAAAACATGAAATTAAAGCATTAGGAGCATCGAATTCACCAATTCTAATGAGAAATCATCCATAAAGTGCATTAAACATGGGGTCAAAATATGTATAATTTACGGTTTATCAAAGACCCCCACACTTAAGCATTTACTTGTCCTCAAGCAAAATTCTCAACTCATAATCAACAACTTATAATTTCTGTCAATAATATATCAAATTAATCCATAGGTAATCATACATTGAGTATTTGACTAAAAGAACATAAAAGTTTCAATCATTCCAAGTTAAGCATTTTATTCCAAAAACATAGGTGTCTTCCCTCATCTAAGTAATTACTTTTAATTCAGAATATCACAGAGTTTTACATCCTCACTAAAGATTCACTCAAATCACTCGAGGTGTTTTAAGGACAATAAAGGAAGCACTCAATAGTCAATAATGGAAATCAAATCTCTAGCACTATAATTTAAGATAATACATCAATCAAAAGGTCTTTAGAGGTTTATAATGAGGCTTGGTTAGGGGGTGTGGCCACAAGCTGAAAGAAAGGGTTAGAATCGAGATTGAATTGAAAAGTTTCCTAATTAGAAAAAGAGTTAATCTTCACTTGCGTACAACAGAGCTTCTCTCAAAATTATGAAATTATAGATATGCATACATAGTTTTGTTTTTTTTAAGAACAAGTGAAATAATATAGACTAAATATCAAGAACAAAACATAGCTAGGCAATCCTTTCAACTCAAATCTCGACAAAAATAGGGATTAATTTAGGGGATTTCAATCAATAACGGGTTAAAGGTTAATATTAAGGGTAATACAAGAATTGGTTTGTTAGGCTCAAGGAGGTTTACTAGGGATTAATTGTGGGGGTAGGCTTTTCATGGCATGAGTGGGTTAATCCTAAGTGCCTTAATCATTTTGATATATCAAATCAAATGGTGTGGTCTCGACATGCATAATCAAGCAAGTTCTAAAATAAGAGTTCAATACTGACGCACTCAAAGCAATAATAAAAGTAAGCATGAAAGGATGAATAGATGCTCAAAAGGCTCAAAAATCTTACAAAAATTATGGTTTTTTGATGTTTAAACTCGTGAATTCCAATTCAAAGTAATACCTAGACTTGGGGAAACAGCCTAAGATTTTGAATTCTTAAAAATCAACTCATCATGCTTGACTCTCTATTGTCTTAAAGTTTAAATAATCAATGCATAAATCCCTATGTTTTAATTCAAGATATATCAATCAAAATCATAAATTAATTAAAATTTATCCTAAATATGATATGAGATTTTTTCAAGAGAACAAGATGATTATTCATGGATTTTTCTGATAATAAAATAAATACCCCCCACACTTAAGATGTACATTGCCCTCAATGTAAAAAGATAGATATTAGAGTATAAAAATAAGATAGGGAGAGAAGTGAAACATCCTATATGATGAATTCCTCGAACTAGAGTTTTGGAGAGTGATCAGTTCGATAGTGGAGGAAGATACTCCAGCGGTCATAGAGGTTCATTAGGCCATAAGTCCTGCGCCAAAAGAATATAATATCTAGTGGTAGCTATGTTCGTGGTCGAGCAAGACATGGCAATCGTGGAGACCCTTTCCCGGTGGAGTTTTAGTTCCTATGTGATGATGAGCTTAAGAGCTCTATATAACTGTGATAAAATTAGGAACTTTTTAGGGGATATTAGGAAGAATAAGTACTCAAAAAGAGATAACCGAAATTTATAATAAAATTTTAAATCTACTAAAAAAATAAAAAGTAGTTTGAATAGAAATTAAAAACATAAAATAATAAAATAAATATTTCTAAACAACTTCATCACTAGATGGTTAGCGAGGTGGGATTGGCAATGAGATGTGGAGGTGCTGACAAATCTGCTGTAGATTAGCATCAATGTTGTCAAATAGTTGAAAACACTGCTGCTCGAATCAGGTGAGGCGCTCAGAGATGTCAGCATATGAAGTCGCCGCATGAACTGGACGAGAGGTTGGTGGTGGCTGAGTCGGTGGGTCCTCGTGCTATGGGGGTACAGCCGTGTGGAGGAAAAATGGAGGGAAAAGAGAGGGGAAAGTGAGGATTAATGCAGGTGGAGTGGAGTTTAGGGTGGCTTGGGGGTTGAGGAAGTGAAAATCTATGGAATGGTGGCCAGAATAGGGATTAGGAAGTGGAGAGGGGGAGATTTCGGCTAGGGTTTTGAAAGGAAGAAGAAAATGAACAGTGGTTTGCCTATATAGGGGGAAGCCACACAACCTAGGGCCACGCTCGTGCACTCTGAAAGTGAGGCCATGTTTTTCAAATTTTGCAATTTAGGTCGTTCCCAGCTACTATCCCACGCCCGTGTGTCTTGGGTGTGTGTGGCACACGGCCATATCGCACTACCGTGCCTAGCTTTGTTCGTTCTCCCACGCCCGTGTGTTAGGGTACCACGCTCGTGTATTATTGTCCATGGCTTCATGGCACAGGCGTGTCTTACGCCCGTGTTTTTCCATTCCCACGCCTGTGTTCACCTATCAAATTCACCCATGGCCATGTCGCACGGCCGTGGGGATTTATCGCATCCCGTGTCTTGGGGAAATCATTTACCCTATTTTCGCACGACCATAATGCATGGTCATGTTTCCCTCCGTATTGATCACACGGCCTTAAGCACGACCGTGTTATCGGTCGTGTAGAGCTGGGAACCTGTGCTTCAAATACCCTGTTAGTGACCTAAATGTTTAAAACTTGAATTTAAAATAATTTAAAATTGTTAGTACTCGGGTTGCCTCCCGAGAAGCGCTTATTTATAGTCTAAGCTTGACTCTTACCTTGTTGGTATATTCAAGGCGGTTTGTGGAGTCTTAGCTCCTCTCCATCGACTTTAAAATTCTCACCATTATAAAGTTTGAGACGGTGTCCATTTACCTTGAAAGTACCGTATGATGGGTGACTTACCTCTATTGTGCCATATGGATGAACAGATTAAATTACGAAAGGTCCTGACCATCGTGATTTTAGTTTCCTGGGAAACAATTTGAGTCTTGAGTTGTATAATAAGACGAGATCTCCAACTTTAAATTGTTGCCGTTGCTTTAAACGAACGTCATGGCGCCGCTTTGTTGCTTCCTTATATAGGCGGGAATTTTTGTATGCATTGGCTCCCCATTCATCTAGCTCGTTTAGCTGCATCAACCTATTTTTTCCTACAAGTTCAGGATCAAGGTTTAGAAATTTAATAGCCCAAAAAGCTTTATGATCTAGTTCAAATGGTAGATGAAAACTTTTTCCATAAACAAGTTTGTAAGGTGATGTCCCTATAGGAGTTTTAAAAGCAGTTTTGTAAGCCCATAAGGCATCGTCTACTTTTGTTGCCTAGTCTTTTCTGTTTGATTCTACTGTTTTTTCAAGGATCCATTTGAGTTCTCAGTTTGCTACTTTAACTTGTCCATTAGTTTGAGGATGGTATGGGGTGGTTGTTCTATGATGAACTCCGTATTTCTTAAGGGTTTTTTGAAATTGGGTATTACAAAAATGAGTGCCCCTGTCACTGATAATTGCTCTAGGTGTTCTAAATCTCGAGAAGAGTTTTTTAAGGAAACTTACTACCACTCTAGTGTCATTAGTAGGTAGAGCTTGGGCTTCTACCCATTTGGACATGTAGCCAACTGCTACTAAGATGTATTTATTTCCAAATGAACTGGGGAATGGGCCCATGAAATTGATACCCCAAACATCAAATATTTCACAAGAAAGCATATAGTTTTGAAGCATCTCATCACGTTTAGATATGTTACCTGTCTGTTGGCATTTGTCGCTTAAAATAACATACCTGCTAGCGTCTTTGAATAACGAAGGCTAATAAAAACCTGATTCAAGTATTTTGTGTGCGGTCTTAGTGCCATTATAGTGTCCTTCGGTTGGCCTTGAGTGAAATGTTCCACTATTTTTGATATTTCTGATCCTGTAACATATCTTCTGATGACTTGATCTGCACATCTGCGAAACAGAAACGGATCGTCCCAAAAGTAGTTTTTCACATCATTAAAGAATCGCTTCTTTTGCTGGTGTGTTAACCCTTTTGGGATAATGTTAGCAGCTAAAAACTTCGTGATGTCTGCAAACCAAGGTACCTCGGAGTTGGATATAGCGAAAAATTGTTCTTCAGGGAACGAATCATTTATTTCCACGTCATCTAGTTCTCTGGTATTGGATTTCTCGAGCCTGGACAGATGATCAGCCACGAGATTTTCAGCTCCTTTCTTGTCCTGAATTTCCAAGTCGAATTCCTACAATAGGAGAATCCATCGAATGAGTCGAGGTTTTGCATCAGTTTTAGTTAAAAGGTACCGAAGGGTAGAATGGTCAGTGTAAACAACAACTTTAGACAATATGAGATATGATCGAAATTTATCAAATGCAAAAACCACAGCTAACAACTCTTTTTCCGTAGTAGGATAGTTTTCTTGTGTAGCCGTTAAGGTTTTGTTGGCGTAATAGATAGGTTGAAAATCCTTGTCTCTTCGTTGTCCCAATACTGCACCTACTGCAAAATCACTCGCATTACACATTAGTTCAAATGGCAAGTTCCAATTAGGTGCAATTATGATTGGAGCATTAATTAATTTATCCTTTAAAGTATTAAATGCTTCTAAACATACCTAATCGAAGTCAAAATGTATATCTTTTTCTAGAAATTTAGTCAAAAGCTTAGCTAAATCCTTAATAAATCTTCTATAAAAACCAGCATGTCCTAAAAAGCTTCTAATAGCCTTATTGAACTAAGGGGTGGTAATTTTTCAATTGTTTCTATTTTAGATTTATCCACCTCAATCCCTTTACTAGAAATTTTATGCCCTAATACAATACCTTCTTGAACTATGAAGTGACATTTCTCCCAGTTAAGCACCAGGTTTGTTTCCTCACATCTTATTAGAACTAGTTTTAAATTTTTGAGGCAGAGATAGAAAGAGTTACTGAATACCGAAAAATCATCCATGAAGACTTCCATGATATCTTCCACGAGTTCGTCAAATATGGCTATCATACAGCACTGAAAAGTGGCAAGAGCATTACATAATCCAAAAGGCATTCTATGATAAACGAACGTACCATATGGGTATGTGAATGTCGTCTTTTCTTGATCTACAGGAGCTATTGGGATTTGGAAGTAACCGGAGAGTCCGTCTAGAAAGCAGTAATACATGTGTCCGGATAATCTTTCCAACATTTGGTCAATGAATGGTAAGGGAATGGTAAGGGGAAGTGATCTTTTCTTGTGGCGTCGTTCAGTTTCCTGTAGTCTATGTAAACTCTTCACCCTGTAACTGTTCTTGTTGGGATTAATTCATTCTTCTCATTGGTCACAACCGTCATGCCTCCTTTCTTGGGGACGACCTGCACTGGACTTACCTAAGAACTGTCAGAAATAGGATAAATAATTCCAGCATCTAGAAGTTTAATTACCTCGGCTTTACAACTTCCTTCATGTTGGGGTTCAGACGTCTTTGAGCTTGCACACACGGTTTGTATTCATCTTCCATCAAAATTTTATGGGTGCAGAAAGAAGGGCTGATTCCTTTAATGTCAGAAATTTTCCACGCTATGACCTTCTTATGTTCTTTTAATACTTGTATTAATTTCTCTTTCTCCTTGGGTTGCAAATTAGAAGCAATAATAACTGGTAATGTAGAATTATTTCCAAGAAATGCGTATTCTAAATGGTTTGGTAATTGTTTAAGTTCCAATTTGGAAGGCTCCTCAATAGAGGGTTTTTGCTTAAGTTCATCGTTTATCTTAATACCCTCATATTCTATTTGTCTGGACGAATGGTCATTAGGTTCCTTACCTGTCTCCTCGTCTTGAGCTGGATATGGTTCCGTCATCTCCTCTTGTACAATCTCTGAAAAGAGTCTTGAGTAATATGATCAATAAAGTCAATGAAATAACATGAATCATCTTGTTTCCTAGAAAATCTCATAGCATCGTAAATTTTAAAGATCATCTCCTCGTCACCTACTCTAAGTACCAATTTACCGTCACCTACGTCAATCACCACTTTAGTAGTGGCTAGGACTCGGCGTCCTAAAATTAAGGGTACTTCCACATCTTCATCCATGTCAAGCACAACAAAATCAATAGGGAATATAAATTTATCTACTTGTACGAGTACGTCTTCTATAATACCCCTAGGATATTTAACAGATCTATCGGCTAATTGAATACTCATCCTAGTAGGTTTAGGTTCCCCAAGACCAAGTTGTTTGACCATTTTATATGGCATCAAATTAAAACTGGTGCCTAAATCAGCTAGTGCTTTTTCAACATTCAGATTACCAATTAAGCAAGGGATAGTAAAACTTCCTGGATCTTTTAGTTTGGCTAGCAGCTTGTTTTGGAGTATGGCAGAGCATTCCTTGTTGAGTTCTACTGTAGATAAGTCCTCGAACTTCCTTTTGTTTGTTAGAATTTCCTTCAAAAATTTTGCGTAGATAGGCATCTGCGAGATGGCTTCAACAAAAGGTAAGTTGATATGTAATTGCTTAAAAATTTCAAGAAACTTATCGAATTGTGCATCAATGCGATCTTTTTTTAATTTTGCTGGATATGGAACCGGTGGTGTATATTCCTCCAGCACTGGTTTTTCATTATTTTCGGGTTTTTCTTCCCTCCTTTCGCTTTCCACGGCTTCTTGTGCTAGCTTCTTTTCAGATTCCACTAACACTTTCCCACTCCTTAGTGTAACTACTTTGACATGCTCTCTTGATTTGGTATTACTAAGTAAATTTCCTAGTGGTCTTTCTGAGATTAGTTTGGAGAGCTGGCTTATCTGAGTTTCGAGCCCTTGGATCGATGCTTGTTGATTCTTAAGTTCTGTCTTGGTATTTTGGAAGCAGGTTTTTGACACTGATATGAATTTTGAGAGCATCTCCTCAAGGCTTGGTTTTTTCTCTTGTTGATAAGGTGGCTGTTGAAAATCCTGAGGATTTTGTTTCTTTTGATTCCCTTGACCACCCCAGGAGAAATTCGGGTGGTTTCTCCAACCTGCATTATAAGTATTACTGTATGGGTTATTTTGAGATCTAAGGTTATTCTTACCCATATAGTTGACTTGTTCCTCTTCGGTTGTAGGATTGAAGGATTGATATTCTGTATGCACACCTCCTCCACTTGAGTCACACCTCATTACTGGATGTACCTGCGTAGAACCAAGTAAACCATCAATCTTTTTTATTGAGAAGTTCTACCTGATTTGATAGCATAGTAACTGAGTTGACGTTATAAACGCCGACTGTTTTCATTGGCTTTGTCCTCATTGCCACTGATAGTTATTCTGTGACATCTTCTCTATAAACTCATAATCATCTTCCGGTGTTTTATTGTTGATGGTTCCGCCAGCAGCTGCGTCAACCATTGTCCGAGTCGAGGGATTCAAACCATTGTGGAATGTTTGTACTTGAAGCCAAAGCGGTAACCTATGGTGAGGGCACCTTCTTAGTAAGTCCTTGTATCTTTCCCATGCATCGTAAAGTGTTTCTAAATCCATCTGCACAAAAGAAAAGATATCATTATGTAATTTAGCCGTTTTAGCCGGCGGAAAGTATTTTAGTAAAAAATTTTCGGTCATTTGTTCCCAAGTAGTAATTGACCCTTGTGGTAACAAGTTCAACCACTGTTTAGCTTTGTTCATCAATGAAAAAGGAAACAACCGAAGACGTATGACATCATCAAAAATGCAATTGATTTTAAATGTATTGCAAAATTCTAGAAAGTTTGCTAAGTGAGAGTTGGGATCTTCATCCTACAAACCATCAAACTGAACAAACTGCTGTATCATTTGAATTATGTTAGGTTTTATTTCAAAAATATTTGCAGCTACAGCAGGTCTAACTATGCTAGATTCAGTTCCTGTTAAAGAAGGTTTAGCATAATCATACATAGTACGTGGAACAGGATTTTGATTAGCCACAATTGCAGGAGGTAGCTGATTGTTTTGGTTTTCAGCCATCTATTCGGTTGGGGGTTGAGTATCGTCTTCTTGCTCGTTCTCCGTGTATCTTAAGCTGCGCCTTATTCCTCTTTGGTTTCTGCGAATTGTACGATTGATTTCTTCGTCAAAAGGTAGTGGTCCTGACGGGTTTCTTCTAATCATAAACTATAAAAACCTACCAAGAAAAAGAAAAAGTAAATTGATAAATAATAATAATTATAAAATTAAATTAAATTGCAAGAAAAATAAATAAATAGCTAAAGAGATAAAAATTTAGTGTTCCTAATATTTCAGTTCCCCGGCAACGGTGCCAAAAACTTGATCGCGAGGTTTCGTGATAGGTTTTAAATATTTATAATTACTCGTTCTTGAACTAACTAATATCGCGATATAGGCAAGTGTACCTATCGAACAGTAGTATAGTTTTAGCAAGACCGGATTGTCGAACCCAAAGGAACTAAAAGTACTAGTAATGACTGTCTTTTTATTATCTATCCTAAGAATAATGGGGTTTTGGTTTAATTGACTAATTATCTAAAATAAGAATGCACAGAGAAAAGAATTGGGGAATTGCTTTTGGGAAAATCGATTGACTTGAGACAATACCTAAGGAAAAATCCACCTAGACTTTACTTGTTATTTTGGCTCCGAACCGGACGATTTATTCATTCAACTTGTTCCGTAGAGATCCCTAAGTTATGTTATTATCCCTATTTAAGACTAATAATTTCTAATCCCTAGATTGAATAACCGAGACTTTTCTCTAATTAACACTCTAGGTTGCATTTACTCGATCTATGGATCCCCTTTTTAGGTTTCACCCTAATTCGACAAAATCTTGTCACCCTATTTCTAGGCGCACAATCAATTTCTCTTAATTATGACAAAAGTACTCTTAGACAGGGTCTATTCCTCCTCTGAATAAGAGCATGTCTTGAATCAGTATCCTGGGATATCAAAAAAAAATTAAGAACACATAATTAAGAACAAGTTAAATATTTATCATACGATTCAGAAAATAATAATAAGATTCATCTTAGGTTTCATTCCCCTTAGGTATTTAGGGGTTTTAGTTCATAACTAAATAAGAAAACATCTCAGAAGAATAAAGAATACAAAACATAAAGAAAACCCAAAACTCCTGAAGGGAAATGGAGGAGAGATCTTCAGTCTTGATGATGAATCCGGCTTCTGAAATGGATCAATCGGCTTCCTTGGAGTAATTCCTTACCCCCTATTCTCCGTCTTCCATTTTTCTCCTCTTCTAGGGTGTATTTATAGGCTTTGGAATGCCTAGAAGCCCCCAAAAATGGCCTTTTTCAAATTGGGCTTAACTTGGGCTCAGCAGAGACACACCCGTGCGCCACGGCCAGGTGATGTGATTGCTAGGCCGTGTTTGATCCGTTAAATTGCACACAGCCGTGTGGGTCAATGGACAGGCCGTGTGAATCGTGAAAGCCTTGGTCGACACCCTCGAAAGACACGGGCATGTGAGCTACTTGTGTGGCAAGGCTTAGGCCGTGTCATCTTCTAAATTTGGTCCATTTTGTCTCTTTTTGGCTCGTTTTTGGCTCCTTTCTCTCTTCTATGCTCTCCTAAGTGTAAAACATGAAATTAAAGCATTAAGAGCATCGAATTCACCAATTCTAATGAGAAATCATCCATAAAATGCATTAAACATGGGGTAAAAATATGCATAATTTACGGTTTATCAAATACTCTGACAGCTTCCGATCCCCGAGCTAGCTTGGCGGAACTACAAGGGATGGAAAGAGAGGGGGTAAGCATTAAAGCTTAGTAAGTCCACATGCAAATAATATGCAATGATATTAAGCAATTAACATGCAAAGACGTAGTAACATATACATAAAGATTATTCATCATTTAAACCTTTTGACTTACTTATCATATGCACATATATACTTTCTCATCACAAATCATCCTTTATCAAGGCATTATTCATGGATTTAGCGTACATACCTGTACTCATTGTAGTATATCATATAATCATACCTCTTTAACATGCCCTCCTTGGGACTTTTATCACATTCATTGCATTACCTGTTGAACACTCGGAATACTATTGGATACGCGAAAAACTTGCACATAAGTGCCACATATACATACGTAGCCAAAGCTACCTCATAAAATGTAACGCTCGTAAAGGAGCTACTCAGAGCTTTCTCATATAAGCTATTGATCAAGGTTTAACTACACAGGCTGCTCACACAAGTTGTTAGGTATTCGACCAACTCAAGGATTACTTAGCCACTAGTAGGACAAACAAGACCATTGCCCGAAACCCAATTACATGTAACGCATCCATTATGAACTCGGACCAACTCAACGAGTTCGGATGCCTCATATATATCACGAACCCAGACCAACTCAATGAGTTTAGATTTCTAAATTCCTAGTGACATGTCACTTGTATCCTGAACTATTCCTAAGGTTCAAACGGGATTTTTCTCACATGTACATAACATCTCCACCGCACTTGCTTGTAATTTCGTGGATAACGACCAATATCATTCATACTTACACAGTTATCATTAGGCATAGCATACACAATATTGATAAAACATTTATCACATTATATCAATACATCAAAATGTAATACATTGTCACATTATTTACATATGTACTTACCTCAGTACAAAATGATGGTAATCGAGCCTAATCGTCGTATACTTATTCTTTCCTCAATCAAGACCTAGTTCACATTTTTCTTGATCTATAATGCCAAATTTAACTTTTTTTTATCAATCACATTATTCAAATCAATCCACAATTCATGCTTTCGTAAAATTACCTTTTTACCCCTAACTTTTCACTTATTTACAATTTAGTCCCTAGGCTCGTAAAATGAAATGCATGCATTTTCTTGGTTACCCAAGCCTAGTCAAACCTATACCATGCTTATATCATCCCACATTTTCCTTTATTTTACATTTTTACTACCCACTTTTACACTTTTACAAATAGGTCCCCCTTTTAGGTGTTTTCACTAAAAATCACCTAGTAAAAGATGTTTATCATGCATCAAACATCATATTCCCCCATTAATCATCAAAATACATGCATATTACACATGGGTCAAATTTCATACATGAACCCTAGCTCAAAATATAGTTAGAAATGGGTAGATCATGCTTCAAAGACTTCAAAAATATAAAGAACATTAAAAACGGGGCTAGAGAGCACTTACAATCAAGCTTGGAAATGTTGAACAAAACCTTAGCTATGACTATTGAGAAATTTGGCTAGCACTTGGAGAAGATGAGCACATTTTTGCTTTGATTTTCCCTTTTTATTCTTTTAATTACCAATTGACCAAAATGCCGTTAGGGTCTTTATTTCAAATTTTTCCTATGCATGCCCATTTTTGTCCAAAATTATAGAAATTGGTCAAATTGCTAATTAGGACCTCCTAATTTATAATCTAAAGCAATTTCATGCTAAAAGCTTCTAGAATACAAGTTTTCCATCTTATTCAATTTGGTCCCTAAAATTTAATTAGACATTTTATGCATAGAATTTCTTCATGAAACTTTCACATGAGCATGCATTCATATCATAGACCTCATAAGAATCATATAATAATTATTTCTATATCAGATTTGTGGTCTCAAAACCACTGTTCCGACTAGGCCCTAATTTTGGATGTTACATCTACTCTCTTACGATGACTTCGAAACTTTGTTCCTGAATCTCCACTCTCATAATTTCTTCGATTACATCTTCTTCATATCCACAAACATTGAACCCCAATTTCTTTCCTATTGCCCACGTGTTATTTGCTTCCCTAAGAATCACTCTCATTTTGTTGCTTATATCCGAATCTGAAAGGGATAAATTTACAATCCTCACATCTTTCTTATGAAACTCCCTTCTTTTTTCCTTATGCAGGGCTCCGTCCCTCTTCTTTCTCTTCTTAGATGTTAAAATGTTTCTTTGAATTTCATACATAGACCGAATCATCTAATTCAAACCTTTCTTCTTCTTTTTTTCATGCGAAGAAGCACCCAGTTTAATTCTTCTACTAATTCTAGATTTGATTCCAAAAAGTCACCTCTATCTTTATCATTTTCCTGACACCTATTGTTTCCTTCCACATGACTTATGTTTTCATCTGAGTTAGAAATTCTTACTTTCCTACAGCCCATACCTAAGCTCGATCCATTATCAATACCCCCATCTTTTGAAACTTTTAAAGGATCCTCTATCACATCCAAGCCCATATCCCTTACATCCTTCAAAGCCCTTTCCTTACCTTTATCCGCTTCATCTGCTACTCCCATTTTAATTCCATTAGAAACATACTCTGTCTCTGCCTCTTCATTTTCCATCTCCAGCATACTCTGACATCCATAATTATTATTCCTATTTTAAATAATGATATCCATTAATGCTCCTAACTTGACGCTTTCTTTTCCCTCTAAAGGGATCTCCAGCCTTAATCTTCTTCATTATTCTTCCACCTAGCCTTACAGTTTAAGCTGTCATCTTTTAACTCTGACAGTCCCTTTTCCCTTACTCTGATTGGGAAGATATCCTCACCAACTTCCATGCTAACTAATTCATCAACCATATTCGATTGAGTAATAGATATCAGGAGCTCAATTTTTTCAAAATTATGGACTTTAGTTAGATTTTCACCTACCAACACCAACTTCCCCCATAACCCAGCAACTCATTTAAAAGTTTCATAGTTCCAACAATGTAATGGAACTCTTGATACTTCGATCCAAGTCACCCTCTCATTTATCTTCAATTTCTCTAACCATGGATCTATTTTGATGAAAAAATCTTTCAAATAGGACCACTCAGTTTACCTTAAAAGATCCATCAGTTCTTCATCCGAAATTTCGACCAAAAAATATCTTCCTTGAATCCTTCTTACAATTATTTCCCCAAGACCAATTTTTTCTATTCGACCATTAAGGCCTTTTGAATCACATACCGAAATTGATTCGCACACCAGACATTTCTGTAGATTCCATAATAGTTCGTCTTCAACATGACCTTGCATAATTCTTTTGTCAGGTTTCATAACTTTTTGAACCTTTCTTCACTCTTTACTTCTTGAGATATTTCTACATTCTGTTCCTAATCCTTTTGATCTGAAGCATTCCTCCAAAACTTTCTTTTTCCATTATATCTAGCCATTTTCACCCCGATTCTCTTCCCTAATAAAAAGAAACGATTTAACCTCAATATCGCCCTTTGCGCATCCTTTTCATTAGTGAATCTCACAAACCCAAACATTTTACCATTTCTACACCTTTTAGATGGGATGAAAGCATCAACAACATCTCCATGGTAACCAAATAAAGCCCACAAGCCTTTCCAATGCATAGATGTCGGAAAGTTTTATGTTTTGATATGATGTTGAAGAAAGAGATTGAAAAAATGAATCAAGTGATGAGGAAAAAGAAAGAGCAAGTGATTTAAATTTGGAAAAGGTAAGTACCCATGAATTCTGTTGTTATTTAAGGATTAAAAATGTAAACTTAGCGAAGTTTTGTGGTAAAATTAGTAAAATAAAGTGTAAAACAATTTAATATATGAATAAAGATAAAAGTTCAATTAATGTGTTATGAGATGATGAAATATGCATAAAGTATTGTAAAAGTGAAATTGTGGAAAAAAATATGGAATTTTTATGATAGCAATGACTAAACTGTTAAACTTCAGAAAATATATGGATGAAATAATAGAAGTGAAACACATAAAAAATTGATATGTGAAACAAAATATTGCCCTGTTTGAGAAAGTATTAAAAATTTTAATCAATTAAAAATTAATATTTTCAGCATCTTAATTTTTTTAAAACATTTGATAACCCACAATGAAATTAACTAGATCAAATTTTTTTTCCACAAAAAAGAGTGGAAAATGATAAGTAGGCAGGGACCTACTTATTGTTTAATAGAGAATAAATCAATTGTTTTTTTTATTTTATTCTATTTCATTTAAGGTTATATTATTCTTTACAAAACAACTAATTATAATCGATTTTTAATTTTAAGTAATACACCAAACATATTTTATAAACTAAATTCAACATTTAATTTTTTAGTTTATCATAGCATTAATGTTTTATGTTAAGTTCTGGTAGTAGTATATCAACTCTCAATTCAAGACAAATTACCTTAACATGGAATAATGTTTTACTAAAAGGAAAATCGTTGATTGAACTTACTCTAGCAACAATTCCAGTGGCAATAAAAGGAGCTTCAAATTTGATCGAACTCTTTACTGCTATTCATCTCATTGCAAGTTTACCGCTATTCAAATTTTATGCATTGTTTTTCTAATTTGGAAATGTCAAAATCAATGAATTGATATACAATTTTAGTTGAAATTTTATGAATTGTTTTAAAAGAATTTGGAATAGCAGTATCTATAAATAATCATTTTTCTATATTTAATCATGAATTATTAAAATAAATATTTATTTATAATTTTGTAATTACATTTCAATTTGAAAAAAAAAATTTAACTTGGATCGGGTTTGGAAAAAATTTCAAGCACAGATTTTAGACTTGATAAAGCTTGGACAAAAAAAATATCTAGAATCCCTTATCTAGATTCAAACTGAACCCAATTCGGCTCAATCCATGAATACCTCTATGCATAATGTTTTAAGATCAAAATCATTATGATCAAATTTTAGATCCATAAAAACATGAACACCTCTATTGCCTCGTGGTCTGGAAAACATGGCCATAAAAACAACGTACTAACCTCTAAAGAATGTTAGATCCAATCGGTTAGAGTATCCTATACCATTGAATTTCGAGTTTCCAACCAAGTGGCTGGCTCTTTATTCTGTCTCGATTATGGATTGAATATATACGGATTATCATCCTCCTATTTTCACCTTTTCTTCTATGACTTCCTTTTTGTCTTTTCATGTTCCACAGGTGTTTTGCTTAGAGTAAAAAGAAAATTGAAGGAATAAAAAAATTAAAAATATATATTTTTTGTGTACTTGATAAGAAGGATGAAAACGACATAAAACTTTTAAAAAATGTATAATTTAAATTAATATTTTTGCAATTCTCATTTTCTCTCTTCTTATCATTCCAATTTGAAAGAATAAATAAATAATTAACACAAATCCCAGAAGCCTTTACATGTTGAGAGTTTTCTACAACCATATGATAAACAAGAGAAGTCACTTCGAAAATTCTATTTTAAAGAGAAGTGACATTTACCTCGTTCATTCGTATCGGTTTATCATGTTTGAATCCGAATTATTGCAAATTAGTAGTCATGATCGAAATCAACTTTCTTATCTCATGAGGAGTTTTATTCACTATGGCACATCTGTTGACAACATCCATCATATTTCTTTCTATAGGTAGGAGTCCTTCATAAAAATATTGGATGAGTAATTGTTTCGAAATTCTATGTTGTGAGCAACTAGTACATAGTTGCTTAAATCTCTCCCAATACTCGTGAAGAGTCTCCATGTCGTTTTGCTTGATGTCGCATTTTTTTTCATAATAGAAGTAGCACGTGAAGAAAAAAAATATTTAAACAATCTTACCATGTCAATCCATGTGGTTATAGATTCAGGAGCTAGATAAAATAGCTAGGGGTGAATAAAATTCGATTCGATTCGAAAAAATTGAAAAAAATTCAAACTTCGAGTTAAACGAATCGAGTTATTCGAGTCAACTTGAATATTTTTTTTTGAATTTCAAGTACGAATCGAGTTGAGTTTTTGAATTCGAACAACTCGAATAATTCGAATATCAAACTATAATATTTTATATTTTTACCCCAAACTCCCAAACCTTTTTACTTTTCCCTCAAAACTTTTACTCCTTCCCACTTTCCCCCCAAAACTTTTACTCTCCTCCCATCCCAACCCCTCATCTACTCAAAATTCATTTCCCACTAAAATTTTACTCTCCCATTTACTTTTCCTCAAAATTTTACTCCCAAAAACCCTCAAAACTTTTTTCCCCCAAATTTTTTACTCCCTCTCACTTTACCTCTAAAAACTTTTACTCTATTCCCATCCCACCTCCCATCTACCCCAAACCCATCCCCCCCTCCAATTTTTTTTAATATTTTCCCTCTAAAATTTTACTCTCCCCTATTTATTTTCCCTCAAACTTTTACTCCCCAAACTTTTTATTTTCCCCCTAAACTTTTACTTCTCACCCTTTACTCCCAAATAAAAAATCAAACTTATCCAAAAAAAAATCTCTAAACATAAATAGTAATAATTATTAAATTAAATTTCACATTTTATATTATTTATATTATTGAATTGTTTAGTCATATTGAATATTTATATTAAAATTGAGTTATTAATGATGCCATAAATTATTCGTGTTAAAATTTTATATTGATATCAATTTCTCATTTTATTTTTAAAATAATTTTATTAAAAAATCACATTTTTACATTTAAGATATATTTTTTAATTCCAAAATACATAGTGACAAGAATCTGAAGATATTTGAAACAACTAAGCAAGCAAAGAAGCTAACCCGTATATAAAAGATTAATAAATAAATTATAAGGTGATGAAAGTTAATAAAAAATTTGACTATGGTGGACCTCTCTATAGTAATGAGAATGAATGTAATGCTTTCGCATCACTTGCTTCAACTCGTCCTATGTTTCAATTACCATTTCATAATTTCTTTGATGATTAATTCCAAGTTGAATCCACCAACTCAACCCAAAATTTGAAAATCCAAGGGTCGCCAATGAGACTTTTTCCTTTTTCCAACATTTATAGTAACAAAACATAAGTTCAATTTTTGAGTCTCACTCACAATATGCTTCGGGATCATACCTCCCTCAGAATGGTGGAATGTTGAACTTTGATTTAGCTAAAAAAATGTTGCCCACGGTCATTATTAACCAAAGTCTCATCATTTGCACGAGAGACCCATCAAACATTATTTGCACGAAGACGAGGTTGATCAACCTTATCTCCTCAATTACAATTCTGACGCTCAATTTTGGTACTTAGACATTTCAAAATTCTGCTGATTGTGTCTAGAATAGTGTCAAGTTTCTAATCTGGAGCATTTCGAACCTCTTGATCCCTTTGCAACTTCCCAATTATAGTATCGTGAATCATTATGAAAGCCTGAAAAGAACATAACACTCAAGAAAAGAAAAACTAAGCAAACCTCACTGTTATACACTCGCAATAAATAAATAAAAAAACTCTAAGAGACAAAGAAAAGAAATTAAGATTTTCTCGCTTGTAACTTGTAAAGAGTAATCAACCTCAATAATATTCAAAAAGATGTAGGATCACTCTCTAACAAAGTCGACCTAAGGCTCTAAGAAGCCAAAGAAAAACTCGACTCCAAAGGAAGTATGTCTCGCGGAGAAAGGAGAGGCAACTCTCTTCGTACCTATTAACACAAAAAATGAAAATGTATTAGAATGCGTAATAGAATAAGAAAAGTTAAAACAAAAGAAACCCTAATGTTAGAATCAAAGAGTATAAACTAGCCAACCGAAAACCCAAAACAATGGAAAACAAATTGAATTTTTTGCGTTTGAGGTGTTCCCAATTTTCAAAAATCATGAAATTTAAACTGGAGCCTTCTCAAATAATGTAGATTTGATCTAAAAAATTTCAGCACAAAATTCAACGACTCCTTGAAAAAAATCAAGAAGAAAACTACTTTTAAAAATCACAAGAAAGAAATCTTGCATAAGAAACAAATTCTCTAAGTTAAAAAATTTATTAATGAAAATAATTGTTTGATTTGTGTAAAATGAAAAGGCCTATATATAGACTAGCTAAATAAATCTAAATAAAACTCTTAAATATACTAGTTAATAATAATTAATTAAAAATTTGGAATAATAAAATAATATAATAATAAGAGATGATAAATACAATATTTGGTTCACATATAATACAAATTAAGCCCAAAACCTAAATTCAATATTGGATGAGTAATTGTTTCGAAATTCTATGTTGTGAGTAACTAGCACATAGTTGCTTAAATCTCTCCCAATACTCGTGAAGAGACTCCATGTCGTTTTGCTTGATGTCACATTTTTTTTTCTTAATAGAAGTAGCACGTGAAGAAAAAAAATATTTAAACAATCTTCCATGTCAATCCATGTCGTTATAGATTCAAGAGCTAGATAAAATAGTTAGGGGTGAGTAAAATTCGATTCGATTCGAAAAAACTGAAAAAAAAAATCGAACTTCGAGTTAAACAAATCGAGTTATTCGAGTCAACTTGAAATTTTTTTTTTTTGAATTTCAAGTTCGAATCGAGTTGAGTTTTTGAATTCGAACAACTCGAATAATTCGAATATCAAACTATAATATTTTACATTTTTACCCCAAACTCCCAAACCTTTTTACTTTTCCCTCAAAACTTTTACTCCTTCCCACTTTCCCCCCAAAACTTTCAATCCCCTATCAAAATTCATTTCCCACCAAAATTTTACTCTCCCATTTGCTTTTCCTCACAATTTTACTCCTAAAAACCCTCAAAACTTTTACTCTCCTCCCCTCCCCTCCCATCCCAATCCCCTATCAAAATTCATTTCCCACCAAAATTTTACTCTCCCATTTGCTTTTCCTCACAATTTTACTCCTAAAAACCCTCAAAACTTTTTTCCCCCAAAATTTTTACTCCCTCTCACTTTCCCCCTAAAAACTTTTACTCCATTCCCTTCCCACCTCCCATCTACCCCAAACCCATCCCCCCCCCCAATTTTTTAATATTTTCCCTCTAAAACCTCTAAAATGTTACTCTCCCCTATTTACTTTCCCTCAAACTTTTACTCCCAAAATTTTTATTTTCCCCCTAAACTTTTACTTCTCACCCTTTACTCCCAAATAAAAAATTAAAATTATTCAAAAAAAATCCCTAAACATAAATAGTAATAATTATTAAATTAAATTTCACATTTTATATTATTTATATTATTGAATTGTTTAGTCATATTGAATATTTATATTAAAACTGAATTATTAATGATGCCATAAAATATTCGTGTTAAAATTTTATATTGGTATCAATTTCTCATTTTATTTTTAAAATAACTTTTATTAAAAAATCACATTTTTACATTTAAGATATATTTTTAATTCCAAAATACATAGTGACAAGAACCTGAAGATATTTGAAACAACTAAGCAAGCAAAGAAGCTAACCCGTATATAAAAGATTAATAAATAAATTATGAGGTGATGAAAGTTAATAAAAAAGTTTACTACGTTGGACAAATTTTATTACGGTGAGTGACAGTGGTTATAAGGACCCAAAATTATTTTTCAAAATTTAACTCGAACAAATATATTCGATTCGATTCGAATTCCATCTCACTCGACTTGATTCGAGAAAATTTTAAATCAAATTAGGATGATAAAATATGATTCCTCAACTCGTTTAACTCGAAATTTTTTCATTCGATTCGATTTGATCGAATGCTCACCCCTAAAAATAGCCAATCCTTCACCTTGTCGGCTAGTGAAACGGAGAATGCTCTTAGTTTGATTTGCTCTTACCGAAAAGTGAAAATATAAAATAAAGTTTTAATATCAAAATTTGATATTTCGTGTTAAACTTTATTTCGTATTAAACTTTTGTTTGAATTTCTTTTAATATCAAATTACTTTTTATAACTTATCGTATTTTATTTCCTATTTAATTATTTTTAAATTATGTACGTGCAATTTAGCATGTATAATATTAACGATATTACTAGATTTAGATTTTAATTGTTCTTTTAACATTGAATTTTCTTTTTTTTTAACTATTTTTTAAAAATAACCAAATATTTGGAATTAAATCAAATGAGATTTCAGTTCAATTGGCAAAAGCAAAGGCCTTGGGTCTTGAGTCAAATGTTCTTAATCTTCAATTAAGATTAATTGAATTAAAACTTCAAACATAGTAGTCTCTTCATCTTCTCGCACATTTGCTCTTTGCATAAGTATCTCCATTTCCTTAAAGTTCTCATCAATAGATCCATTACCTTTAATAAGGCATCGAAATTTTGTTTTGACCTCTCTATAGTAATGAGAATGAATGTAATGCTTTCGCACCACTTGCTTCAACTCGTCCTATGTTTCAATTACCATTTCGTAATTTCTTTGACAATTAATTCCAAGTTGAATCCACCAACTCAACCCAAAATTTGAAAATCCAAGGGTTTGCAGTAAGACTTTTTCCTCTTTCCAACATTTATAGTAATAAAACATAAGTTCAATTTTTGAGTCTCACTCACAATATGCTTCGGGATCATACCTCCCTCAGAATGGTGGAATGTTGAACTTTGATTTAGCTAAAAAATGTTGCCCACGGTCGTTATTGACCAAAGTCTCATCATTTGCACAAGAGACACATCGAGCATTATTTGCACGAAGACGAGGTTGATCAACCTTATCTCCTCAATTACAATTCTGACGCTCAATTTTGGTACTTAAACATTTTAAAATTTTGCTGATTGTGTCTAGAATAGTGTCACGTTTCTAATCTTGAGCATTTCAAACCTCTTGATCCCTTTGCAACTTCCCAATCATAGTATCGTGAATCATTATGAAAGCTCGAAAAGAACACAAAACTCAAGAAAAGAAAAACTAAGCAAACCTCACTGTTATACACTCGCAATAAATAAAAAACTCTAAGAGACAAAGAAAAGAAATTAAGATTTTCTCGCTTGTAACTTTTAAAGAGTAATCAAACTCAATAATATTCAAAAAGATGTAGGATCACTCTCTAACAAAGTCGACCTAAGGCTCTAAGAAGCCAAAGAAAAACTCGACTCCAAAGGAAGTATGTCTCGCGGAGAAAGGAGAGGCAACTCTCTTCGTAGCTATTAACACAAGAAATGAAAATGTATTAGAATGCGTAATAGAATAAGGAAAGTTAAAACAAAAGAAACCCTAATGTTAGAATCAAAGAGAATAAACTACCCAACCGAAAACCTGAAACAATGGAAAACAAATTGAATTTTTTGCGTTTGAGGTGTTCCCAATTTTCAAAAATCACGAAATTTAAACTGGAGTCTTCTCAAATAATGTAGATTTGATCTAAAAAATTTCAGCACAAAATTCAACCCACAATATTTTTTTTATTTTTTTGTATTTTTTTATTTTTGCACTTCTTTTATCACTTTTTTTTGTGGGAAATATTTTATATATTCTAAGAGAGTGCCAAGAATCAGTATATAAACTTTCATATCGTTTGGAAAGCGTTTACGCACTGAAAAATGTTTTTTCTGAAAAATTTCTAGGTAAAATGAAAAAAAAAAACTGTTTTGAGATTGTTTGTTGGAAATCAGTTTTTAAGATCACAAAAAACACCTAAAACAGCCAAATCTGATACCAAATGATAAGGATTGAAGCGGAGGAATGTTCAAATTCAAGTTGTTTGACTTAAGAAGGAAAGATTTGGATGTGACCTGAAATGAAAAAACCAAACAAATTTAGAAAATAACAAAAGAAATAAGAAGAATAAAAAAATAAAAAAAAGGGATACCTATTCAAAATAATAACTAAATACCGAAAAGATAGATTAAAGCAAAGTGGAAGATGAAACGATAAACTAATGGATATGATGGATAGAAGGATAAATGTCTAATTGAACCATTTGAGATATAAATCCCAATAAACTCAGTTAATGGCTCTAATCAACCACCAATAAATAATCTTTTGCAAATTGTAGGGTGAAGAATGAATTCCCATGACTCCTTGAAGAAAATCAAGAAGAAAACTACTTTTAAAAATCACAAGAAAGAAATCTTGCATAAGAAACAAATTCTCTAAGTTAAAAAATTTATTAATAAAAATAATTGTTTGATTTGTGTAAAATGCAAAGGCCTATATATAGACTAGCTAAATAAATCTAAACAAAACTCTTAAATATACTAGTTAATAATTATTAATTAAAAATTCAGAATAATATAATAATATAATAATAAGAGCTGATAAATACAATTTTTGGTTCACATATAATAAAAATTAAGCCCAAAACCTGAACTCGATATGATTTAAACTTGAGTTAAAAGCCCGAAACTCGTAATTCCTATCATAATCTCGACCAAAAATTCTGCTCGTGTAGTCTTCACTAAAACGATCATAACTTGAGCTCTTGAATTCAAAATCAAGTGATTTAAAGTGTGTTTTGAAGCTAAGAGATAGATCTTTGAATACTATGCGGACATCTCAACCCAAAAATGTCTAGATCCCATTCAAAAAGTTGTAGCGAGACTGTTGATTTCCCAAACTTGAAAATTGACAGCTTTGGTAAATGAAATTTAATAAATTTCATCCCATCCGTACATGTATCAAAAATAAATAAAATTGTTTCATTTTTTTTAATGTATCATATTAATTCCTTATCGATCTAAACATCTCTTTTGTGGTGACATCCACTTTAAACTTCATAATTCCAAAATAAGGTGAGTAAATAAGAGATTTGCCTTCCAATTATATATCCTAACTAAATGAATATATGCCTATTAATTTCCTTTTTGTTTTTCTTAGAAAAAAAAAAGGAATATGCAAGTACCTTCATTCTTCATCATCTTCATTGTTATCATCATGTGCTTGATTTTGCCATTTACCTGGCTAATTGGAATGTATACATGTGTGTATATATATACATGCTAATTGTCACCATCTTTTAAAGCATATATTCACCTACTTGATCAATTATAGAGGAATATATGTTTGTTAGCATCCTTGCAAATTCAGACTAATTTATTAAAGTGACATATTTAATAAATACGAGATTTATTTTACACTTACATTCATAATGTAAATGAAAAAAAATTAAAAAATATATGTAGCGGGCCAAATTTGCCCGGCCCGTTACAAACAAAAAAATAATAAATAACAAAGTCAAATAAAATATAAAATCCAGACCTTGTAATAGTCCAAAGTCCAAAACTATTACAATAGCCCAAATAAACCCAGACCCGATACCCATTACAAGCCCAAACCCAAATTAAATATAACCCAAATCAAAGCAAGCCCAATAAGCCCATCTCCTTAATAGCTTTCAGAAAACCCTAGGGCAAAGGGCTCCTTTGCACCGCAACCAGACAGCAGTCCCAGCCTCCATGCGCCTTCAGTATCGTACGCGCCAGCTACCTCCGTACGCCGGCGCATAGCCTCTGTACGCGCTCCATGCTCACCGTGCCTGCACACCAAACGCAAGAAGACAACAGACGCGAGAAAATAGTAGAAAAATTGTATTTTTTTATTATTTCTTCTCTCGGCTATAAAGCCTAAAGAGAATCACCTGTATTTTTTTTACGCACAAAAAAAACGCAATAGAAAGCAATCAATTAAAAAAATAAAGCAAGGTGATTTTCGATTCAAAGATCTCTAAACGCTTTATTTTCTTTAGTTTTATTCTGCCGGATTTTTTATTCTGATATTCGAAAGAAATAAGAAAAAGGAGAGGGCTTACCTTCGCGTACGAGCCATCGGAGTCTTCATCTCCTTCGTTGATATCGAAGTTGAAGATAGGATTTTGAAGGCAATAAGACGCCCTTGCGCGCCTTCACCCACTGATACGGTGGTGGAATGGTGGTTGAACGGCAGACCGAATGAGAGTGGGGGGGGAGATCTTAAGCCTGTTTGTTTTCTTTTCAAATGGCCAAGTATCAGCTTAGGGTTTCCTTAAATTTTGGTTTTTATAAATGAAGGAAACGACGTCGTTTTAGCCCAATTCCTATGGCTTCAAAACGGCGCCGTTTAGACCACGCCCAATTGGATCCGACCTGAATACCCTCAGGACCCGCGTGTTTTTATGGTTAAGGGTTATTTTCGTGTTTAGTCCTCCCTTTTTGCGCGGTCGTTCAATCGCATATTATTTTGTTTTATTTTTTTTAAAATTTGGCCTGGTAATTTACGCGTGTTCGCACTTTGATCCATGCCTCAGCGCTGCTTTTTGGGGTCTGGATTATTTCCAGATTTGGTCCCTGCGCCTTCGCACACGTTGCACGCTGGTCCCTTTTTATTTCAATAGTTCATTTCACTTATAATTTGGCCCTTCCATTTTTATTCTATTTTAATTGAGTTTCCTTTTGATTTATTTTATGGTTCATTATTATTTTTTCAGATACATTCAACATCCTTAATCCTTGTTTACTTGTTTTTTATGTTTTAAGTTACTTTAACGATTTTATTTTGTTTTTTAAAATCACCATTGTAATGTTTTTTTATACTATCATACATATATATGTATACATACTTTATAATAAAGTTAGTTTTATTTCATGCATACTATTAATCTCATATTATTTTATACATATAATTCCTTTTAAATTTATTTTTATATTTTATTATATGATCCTACATAATATATCTTTTAAATTATTATCATGTAAGTATATATATTTATTGGTGCCTATGTTTAATCTATATAAATTTCCAAATCTATGTACTTTAAACATATAGTTTTCTTTATATATATAAGCGTGTTCTTAAATCTATTATATAATTTATAATAAAATTAATTTAATCTTATATATATTATCATTTCTATGTTATTTTTGCATGTAATTGCTTTTAAATTTATATATATATATCTCTCTGTGTGTGTGTGTATGTATGCTTTTAACCCATTATGTATATAGTATATTTTCTAAAATTCTGTTTTATCATGCATCTTGGTCACTCATTCATGTTTATATATTATTAAATTCTCCTTTATCGTATGTACTTTTTAAAATGTTTTGACACCTTGTACATTATTTGATGTTAAAGTATTTATTTTATAACACGTATTTTAATAATTAAGTATATATCTCTAGGTTGTTTTTGCAAATACTTTAAATTCATCAATTCATGTATTATGTGTATTATGTGTTCATCAATTCATCATTATCTTAAGATTGTCTTATATCACTTTAACTTCTAATTGCTATTTTGTTGCATCGATTGTTTTATATTATGCCATGTATATTATCGTTGCATATTATTTATTCATTTTATTGATATATCAACTATTCTCCATCCATGTTGAGAAGTTCGATTATATTTGACTTATGTCGAAACCATTTTTAAATTGAGTTTTGGAAAATGAAAATCGACTTTAAGAAAAACGAAAACGGGAGTCGCCACCAGCCTTTTTAGGTGTGATTGGATCACCGATAAATCATTTTGTTTAAAATCATTAGTTTTGGTCTACGAAATCAAGAAAATGGGTTCGGGAGTCGGTTACGAACGAGGAAGGATTAGCACCCTCGTAACGCCCAAAAATTGGTACCTAATTGATTATTATCAAGTGTCTTTAAGGTCGGAAATTTGAAAGTTTTAAGATACAATCCTTTTTTAATTAGAGTGTTTTAATTTGAAAAATTAAGGCTCACCTATTTCAAACGAATCAAAATACCACGTCCAGTAAGTTAGGACGTAATATTTTTGAGACTTTTGATGTTAAACTCGCCTTTTTGAAAATTTCTATCTTGAAACAATAAGACGCCATATCCAGTAAGTTAGGACACAATGTTTTGAAATCCCAAGATAGTTGCTCGTATTTTTAAAACCTTAAAACCTAGAAGGGTACTTGACTATTCGAACTCAACGAGAAAAGTTCCAACCCAGTAAGTTAGGGCACTACTTTTCTCGAAGCTTCCAAACACCAAACATTGCCTTTTTATTTTTGAAAACTTTGGAATCTCATTTTTTATTGATGTATGAGGAATCATATTAACATTATAGAATATAACGTACAAGATAGCATATTATCATAATAGGTAAGTAAAAGCATGAATTTAAACAAATTTTAAACAACAAACATGGCAAATTTAAAACATGTAAAACATACATACAAAAAATATACGACATACATTAAAAATGAATAAGTAAGCATATAAACATATAAGGTATAATTCAACATACATTTTAATAAATCAATAGACAAAAAATGATGCATGGCATACAATTTAACATAAACATGCAAAAATTATACAACAATATATATAATAAAATAGCACATAAAAGGAATAATTAAACATAGCATAAAAAAATGAAACTAAGCACAAATAAGATAAATGACATACACTAAAAAATGAATAAATAGAACATTTACAAATTATAAAAATATAATGCAGTAGTTCAAAATACATGAAATGATAATATAATATATATACATGCATAGAAAAGATATATTTGAAAATAAACTATATAAAAAGGTTAAATATTATAATATATAAAATACATAATCAAATGTATAAAAGATAGGAATAAATATACATATTTGAAAAATGAAGAAATTAAAATAAAAAAAGGTTGAAAAACTAAGATAGACGAAGAATAAAATAAGAACAAACCACAGAGAGTAAGAAGGCAAGAGGGAGAGAAATTTGAGTGAATGCTCTCAAGAATTCTTATTGCTTTCCAAAACTCATGTGTGTTTATAATGAAGGGAGAGGCCTCTATTTATAGTTGAACCTCCTCAAATCCAACGATACAGATCAATTACATCAATGGTTAAGATTAAAAGGTATCTACAAATTAAATCTCTAAGATTACAAAATCATATCTTCTAAGATTGCATATCATATCTAAGATTGCAATCATATCTAAGATTGTATCATATCTAAGATTGCATATCATATCTAAGATTGCAATCATATCTAAGATTGTATCATATATAAGATTGCATATCATATCTAAGATTGCATATCATTGAAGATTATATTTCCATATGAGTCAAGCTTGTAGATGGACTTTAAATCTTTTCAAGTTGGCCAAATTATATTTGTAATTCTGGACTGAACTTGGACTTTTTTTTGGGGGGTTTATTATATTTTATTTTTGGACTTATTTCTGGGCCCGGGCAAAATTGAGTATCTACAGCTGCCCCTCTTTGCTCATTGCTGTGTAAGAGGAATAGAGTAAAGACTATAAAAGGACCAATTTTCCCCGAGCTCGCCGAGTCTTGAGTTCTTGATCCTTGATCTTCTTTAAATGGCCTCTTGACGGCTTCAATCTACTTCACTGCAACTCAAGAAGGCGATATCTGCTATCTTTGATCTGCTCCCCGTCTAATACAGAGACACCAAATCTGTTATCTTTGATCTGCTCCCCGTCTAATATAGAGACGCCAAATCTGCTTCTTCAATCTGCCCTCTGACAATACAGAGGCGCCAAATCTTCTTAAATCTGCTTCAGTGTAAACACGTGAAAGCCAAATCTGCTGTGTCTTCGATTTGCTCCTTGTGAACACAAGGATGCCAAATCATCTTGGATCTGCTTCAGTAAAATCATCTGAAGGTTAGATCTGCTATGTATCTACTCTCCGTCGAAATAGAGATGCCAGATCTGTTATCTTGGATCTACTTTGGTGTGAGAACATCCGAAAGTCAAATCTGCTATGTCTTCGATTTGTTCCTTGTAAACACAAGAATGCCAAATCATCTTAGATCTGCTTCAATATAAACATCTGAAGGCTAGACCTGCTATGTACCTGCTCTCCGTCGAAATAGAGATGCTAGATCTGTTATCTTGGATCTGCTTTGGTGTGAGAACATCCGAAAGTCAAATCTGCTATGTCTTTGATTTGTTCCTTGTAAACACAAGAATGCCAAACCATCTTGGATCTGCTTCAGTCATCTGAAGGTTAGATCTGCTATGTATCTGCTCTCCGTCGAAATAGAGACGCCAGACTTCGATTTGTTCTCTGACAATACAGAGATGCCAAATCATCTTAGATTTGCTTCATCGTAAGCACGTGAAAGCCAAATTAGCTATGTCTTCGATTTGTTCCTTGTAAGCACAAGGATGCCAAACCATCTTGGATCTTGCTTCAGCCAGATCTACTATGCTGCGGCCTATTACCCTACCGCTTAAGGGATTAAGGCGCGTCATTTTTGATAACCTGTAGAATGATTATGCCTGCTAATCGGGATGCTATGATCGAAGTGAGTCGAATGTTCCTAATTAAATATGTTATGATGCAAAATGTTGTGAACATGACCCCTATCCTAGATGTCACCACTCATTCATCTATCGAGCTTTCCACCTCGTTTTTCTCGACATATCAATCATACTCTGCTCGTATGCCTCGAATCTTCTCCATCAATTTGGTCTACCGTACCATTCCCCGAATGTTACGACCCACTGAAGATGTTTATAAAATGATCCTTTCTTAATATCAATATTGCTTAAAATATCCAACCACCTTTTGGACTAAAGAAGAAAATCTCTCGAGTATCTCCAACCCATACATATGAGAACTCCTTAAACAATTGTCTTGTTTTAGTTTCTTGTATTATCTAGAAATTTCCAGAGTAATATGCAAAAATTCGTTTGTGAAGATATTTTAGTTCATCTATCATTATTTCAATGCAACATGATTTATGAATAATGGGAGACAAATAAATAAATCCTGAGGATAATTAGATTTGGACAAATTATTGGAAGGAATGAAAAAAAGATTAACCTGAGAACATATCTTTGCAAAGAAAAAGAATCCAAAGATAGTAAATAGGACAGAAATCAGATGCCCCAGATATCGCCGCTTGAGCGTCTATACACCAGCTCCATGAAGACTTTCTTGAGTTCAACATGTGTTTAAAAGATCCAAAGTAATTCGTTGATGCCTCGATATGTAACATACTTCACTTCTCATCGAATCCGGTATAGCAAGGTCACTGCATGACTTTCCAAATTTGAGCTGCCCTTTCGGGTTTTCAACTCAAAACCCCTTTGGTCTCAAGGCGCCCTTTGCGGGTTTTCACCTTGGCCTCTCCATTTTTCTTTTTTCTTTTTTTTTTTATTTTTATTTTTTTCTTTTAATTTTCTTTTTTCCCTTTTTTTGGAAATAGAAGTCCCAAAGTGCCCTTTGCGGGTTTTCACCTTGGCTTCCTTTCTCCGTTAGATAAAGTACTCCTTGACCGAGTCCGAATTCACTGGATCAGATAAATTCTTCCTATCCATTTCTTGTCAAAATCAGTGCACCTCTAGAGAAAGCCCTCTTCGCAACATATGGCCCTTCCCAATTCGGCATCCTTTTGCATGGGAAGGATCTCTTTCAGCATAAGGTTTCCTTTATGAAATTCTTTTGGACGAACCTTCTTTGTCATAAGTCTGTGTCATCCATTCTTGGTACATTTGCTTAGGATGAATACTTTCAAGTTAAGTTTACTAGAGGTATTCAATTCTTGACTCCATCAAAGTTTGGAGGAAAAATCTTGATTCATAAACCCATGAGAAAGGGATTGCCCCAGCAGCAGTCCTGGCTGTTGTTTGTCAAACCCTACAAAAGAAATGGTTCAATGATTCTCAGTAGACAAGAATGAAGTTGCTAACTTTATCCTTCAACCTGGAAAGCTGAAGTACAAAGATTAGTCTCGGAGTATACATCCCACCATGACTCGATGATATTTCTGAAGCATCCCTAATCTTCATAAATTGCCCCCAACTGTGAAGCTGCCAAATGAGCGTAGCAAATAGAAGCAACAACAAATATGGCTGTGGTGCTCATTTGATACATATAGGATAGAGAATGAACAAACTCTTGCAGATCATCAGCCGAAAACCCAGCCTGGTCTAAGAGAACATGATAGTGGGTTTGCCTCGTGATTCCAATCATTCCAGTATGGGTACCAAGGTAAAATCATTGTTCTTTGGATGGCATACTTTGTTGTCAATGACAGTACCATGTAGCACATTGTCAGGAGATCCCTACTGAAAAAAACCTTGGTATGATGGTTTTTCGTACAACAATAACCACAATCTTTAGGGTTCCACTTCTCGTCAAGGAACTTGCAAGCCTCAATAACTTGATCAAAACTTGATTGAATTGAGGCTCGCTAACCCCATCCTTGAAAATAATGATTTGATCAGGTTTCCTCTTCCCTGAACTTGTATAGAAGTCTAAGAGAGCTTCCTTCATGATACCGTCATCCACTTTGTCAGAAACTGGTTTTGAAGAAAGAATCTATCATTTTAAGCTTCAGAGACTGTGTACGGCCTGATGCCCCATAGTTGGAAATCAATGGCCACCGACTGGAGCTAACCATTGCACCTATTGACGGCACATCAGACTGCTCAGGAAAGCCAAACAATGCACCCATTCCAAGGATGATGGTTGAAACCTTTGAAACAACTGGAATTGAAGGTGTTTGCCCCAGCGTAAGCATAGAGAGTAGGCGGTAGTTTCTTATGCCAATTTTTACCAGTCTCGGTCATCTTCTGTAATTTTTTTTCTTCTTTTTCTTTTCTTTTGGCAACATTTGTTGTACTGTGGTATGACACATTATCTTTGAAAAGACTGCAAACTTTTGGCATTGTGCAATTATATATAATCTTTTTATTTTTATTTTTTTGGAAATGGATGACTTTTGAATTTGTAATATTGGCATATGAAGCTATCTTCCCCTCTTAATGGAGTAGGTGACGTCCACAAAGATGAGTCATTGTCAGCTTGAAACTTTTGACGAGCTCAAGCCCATAACATACATGCCTCATAAGTCTTGACTCCTTTAAATTTGGCATTCATTGTACAACTGATGCGATCCCTTTTCATAATGGACCAACAGTGCCCCAAAACCTCATGTTTATCCTGGCAATTGCAAATCATCCTGCATGCGTCTTTGGACCACATTTTTGAATTCCCATAATAGTCTCAACAAGGTCTTGTTTTGTCTCCTCAGCTAATTCCAATTTCACAATCTTTCCTTCCTCTAAGGCTATATTTCCTACCACCACTTCATGGGGTAAAAACCATTTTCAACAAATTCAGAAACAAGTCACAATTTCTGTCACCTTCAAAGTACTGAGATTCCTCTAAACACATATCGCACTCAAACGGAACTCTAAATCTGTAGTATCATTGCCCGTGTCATTGATATCTAGGGATCTATGATAGGCACATAAAAGAATATACAAGGAATTCAAGAATGACTATTTACATGAAATGAAAATTTATAAAGAATGTCAAAGGTCAAAAGAATCAGAATGAAAGAATATTTACTCAGATAAATAATAAAAGTATGTTTTATTGAAAATAAAAATATCTGAACATGAGCCCACTTCTCAAAAGAAATCTCATTACTCCTAGGCTTTAGAGCAACAAGAGTGTTCTAAATATTACTCCGTAAAATTCCTAAAGACTACAGGAAGTTCTTCTGTAGTCCAATTGTTTAAAGAACTTCCCGGTTCGTAAGGGCGAATGCCCTCAAGGTTTCTTTGTTCAGTCCCTTCCTCATGTATGACATTGATGGGATGATTTTCATTTCCAAACACCCCCTTCTCTGGGTAAGCTATCCCTCCTAACACAAAAGTCTGGGATATGTAAGGGAATGTCGTTAATTCCCATTCAACTTCTTTTTCACTCAGCCGTGACCCTCTTCTCTCTCTCTCTCTCTTTTTCTTTCTCTTTTTAATAACTTTAACTAATTAGAGTCTTTTTATAATTTTGAATGCAAATGATGCAATGAAATGCTATAAGATGCAAATGAATGCAAAAGGTATCGATCTCGATTCAATCTCATTTAGAAAACTTTATTTAGAAAAAGAATATCTTTACATATAAATGGATTACAAATACGCTTTCGCCCTAATGCCCAAAGTTTTAACTCTATCTAATAAAAGGGCTAACTCTCGTCCTATATCCGATGACGATCCGTACATCAGAATCAATACATCAGCTCGTATTGCCCAATCTTGCACATATTCGGCAACCTCTCGAATCTGGGCTACGGCTTCACCAATGACGTGATCCCTTTCTCTGACCTATCCTCTAGACTGATGAAGCTCTCCTTTTAGATAATCTTCTTGTGTCTCGAGCTGCTCAATCCAAAGTTTACCATCATGCAATGCCACTTCCAAATCTTCCACCTTACTTTTTAGCTCCTTTAACTCGACCGTAGGATCATGATTTCGATGCCAACGAAGGGATCTTCCAAGCTCAGTTACCTTGGTCTTCAACCCTTTATTTTCTTCCTCTAATGCCAAATTCTGCGACTACACCTCTTGGAACTTCCTCTCCCAATACTCGGCTTTAGCTTTTTCCTCTTGGACCTCTTTCTGCAACTGATCCGAAGACCCTCTATTCTCGCTCTCCTCAAGGATACTTGTGCCTTTTTGTAATGCTCTTTCAAATCATCTTGATCTTCCTCTTTTCTTTCCTCTCTTTCTCAACCTCCATCTTTTGAACGTCGATGTCTAAGCTCAAGTACATCTTTTCTTCTTCAAGCTTTGCTATCCTTTTCTCAAACTCTAAGTTCTTTCTCTCGAACTCTTGCTTCATAATTTCTAACTCCGAGGGCATCACTTGCAAATATTCCTCTATCAGTCGAGCTCCTTTCACATTTGGCTTAGGGATGTTATCATTAATCTTTCTACCTCTCCACTCGATATACTCTAGAGTCGTAGCAGGGCTAATAACTACTCCCTTTAATTGACAAGTCTTGTTCCAAGCACTAGAGATCTCACTGACCTTCCTCTTGTAGTCAGCTCCTCTATACATGAACTCACTCTAAACCAAACCGCAAGTTGCCGGTATGAACCGTCTCAATCCATGTTGCCTCAACACAAGCAAAGGGGCATAACCAATGGCACCTCAAATTCCCAATAAAGGAACCCAATCAAAACTGCCGCATCGATAAAGAATCTCACCAGGAATCATCCATAGAGCCCTCCACTCCACATCCTTTGACTGCAGGTTCTGAAGTAGCGCTATCAATTTTTTTCAGGAACATCAACTCTCCTGGTTGAAGCTGCTATGTCCTTCAACGGGGAGTAATCCTCGAAGAAGACCTGACAAACCACCCTATCTATCAATTGGAAGTGACTGTAGAACCAAGCTACAAGGAACTGAGCACAACCAACAAACCTGCTTGCACCAGCCCTCCTACATGCACCTAAGGACCTGAACGTCTCTACCAAAATCGCAGGGATAGAAGTGACCTTTTTAATGAGTCAGTGAAAAAGATCCGTGGTTGCCTCGTCTACATCTCCCAAATCCCTAGGGAAAACCATCAGTCCATACAAACTTAAGGCAAAGACATCCACCTTCTTCGTCTCATCGGGGTGTGTCAAAATCAGATATTTTAAAGCATCCCACGAAATGCACTTGCACTCACCCTTCTATTTAATTTTGGCCGTGATCCACTGCTCGCTCATCCCCGTAATAGTCATTAATTTCTTCCAAAAGGTAAGGACACAAGCAGCTCGAGAATAGATCCTATCACTCTGAAACTTGGGACAACGAAGTAAGGCAGTGTACTCCTCCACGGTAGGTACCAAGTCTACTTCCCCAAAAGTGAAACAACTGTAGGCTGGGTTCCAAAACTGAGTAAGGGCTCAGAACAAGTGCTCATCTACCTGAACATCGAGTAAGTAAGGTAAGTCTCCGTAACTATCATAGAATAACTGTTTGGTCTCATTGCCCCACTGATCCCAAATTTCCTTAAGCTCTTGGAGATTATTCTGTGTGACATTAATATGAGTATAATCTAACAACTCCGACACATATCCCATAGTTATACTGTCCCCGTTTTCTAGTTGAGTTTGCTCAGACCATCTATGGATGTTAGCGTTGCCCTCCACTCTATCAAGAAGTCCACTCTCTATAATAAAACTTCCTAACTTAGAAACTGATCGTGAATCGATACCTTTGTAAATGCAAAATGACATGCGAACAAAAGAAAAGAAATAGTTAGTATCACATGATATTAATAAATCTCAACGATAATTTATAAGGGTAATATCTAAAGTTTAACTCTAACCAAGTTGGGCTCTTATAGTTTTTCTATATGAGGTTGGTTCTAAAGTTTGAGGAACCTGAACCAGTAGATTCCTCGATTCTCACCCATTATAGGCTCGTTTGAATCGAGTTCAGTTCAGGGGAATACATTTCCCTATGGCTACACGGAAATGAAAATCTCATGAAACCATAGGTACGAATGTATCCCGAAAGTGATCCACTATCCTGCACGGAGGCGAAAACCTCACGAAGACGTAGTTTCTCACTCCCACTTAAGGGTGTGACCACAACGGTCATGCAAATGCAATGCGCATCAGAATATAGCAACACATGCAATAATACAAACACGTGTAATACAAAGAGGATTAGATTTTAAAATTTTTAATTTCTGACATTAAGACAAGAGATAATCAATTACACGGCTTGACTCTCTTATGGATTCCCTAGTGGAGTCGCCAAGCTGTCGAAACCATTTTTAAATCGAGTTTTGGAAAATGGAAATCGACTTTAAGAAAAACGAAAACGGGAGTCGCCACCAACCTTTTTAGGTGTGATTGGATCACCGATAAATCATTTTGTTTAAAATCATTAGTTTTGGTCTACGAAATCAAGAAAATGGGTTCGGGATTTGGCTACGAACGAGGAAGGATTAGCACCCTCGTAACGCCCAAAAATTGGCACCTAATTGATTATCAAGTGTCTTTAAGGTCGAAAATTTGAAAGTTTTAAGAGACAATCCTTTTTTAATTAGAGTGTTTTAATTTGAAAAATTAAGGCTCACCTATTTCAAACGAATCAAAATACCACATCCAGTAAGTTAGGACGTAATATTTTTTAGACTTTTGATGTTAAACTCGCCTTTTTGAAAATTTCTATCTTGAAACAATAAAACGCCATATCCAGTAAGTTAGGACACAATGTTTTGAAATCCCAAGATAGTTGCTCGTATTTTGAAAACTTTAAAACCTAGAAGGGTACTTGACTATTCGAACTCAACGAGAAAAGTTGCAACCCGGTAAGTTAGGGTACTACTTTTCTCGAAGCTTCCAAACACTAAACATTGCCTTTTTATTTTTGAAAACTTTGGAATCTCATTTTTTATTGATGTATGAGGAATCATATTAACATTATAGAATATAACGTACAAGATAGCATATTATCATAATAGGTAAGTAAAAGCATGAATTTAAACAAATTTTAAACAACAAACATGGCAAATTTAAAACATGTAAAACATACATACAAAAAATATACGACATACATTAAAAATGAATAAGTAAGCATATAAACATATAAGGTATAATTCAACATACATTTTAATAAATCAATAGACAAAAAATGATGCATGGCATACAATTTAACATAAACATGCAAAAATTATACAACAATATATATCATAAAATAGCACATAAAAGAAATAATTAAACATAGCATAAAAAAAATGAAACTAAGCACAAATAAGATAAATGACATACACTAAAAAATGAATAAATAGAACATTTACAAATTATAAAAATATAATGCAGTAGTTCAAAATACATGAAATGATAATATAATATATATACATGCATAGAAAAGATATATTTGAAAATAAACTATATAAAAAGGTTAAATATTATAATATATAAAATACATAATCAAATGTATAAAAGATAGGAATAAATATACATATTTGAAAATGAAGAAATTAAAATAAAAAAAAGGTTGAAAAACTAAGATAGACGAAGAATAAAATAAGAACAAACCACAGAGAGTAAGAAGGCAAGAGGGAGAGAAATTTGAGTGAATGCTCTCAAGAATTCTTATTGCTTCCCAAAACTCAAGTGTGTTTACAATGAAGGGAGAGGCATCTATTTATAGTTGAACCTCCTCAAATCCAACGGTATAGATCAATTACATCAACGGTTAAGATTAAAAGGTATCTACAAATTAAATCTCTAAGATTACAAAATCATATCTTCTAAGATTGCATCTCATATCTAAGATTGCAATCATATCTAAGATTGTATCATATCTAAGATTGCATATCATAACTAAGATTGCAATCATATCTAAGATTGTCTCATATATAAGATTGCATATCATATCTCGGATTGCATATCATTGAAGATTATATTTCCATATGAGTCAAGCTTGTAGATGGACTTTAAATCTTTTCAAGTAATGGGCCATTCCGATCGGGCCAAATTATATTTGTAATTCTGGACTGAGCTTGGACTTCTTTTTTTTTTGGTTTATTATATTTTATTTTTGGACTTATTTCTAGGCCTGAGCAAAATTGAGTGTCTACACCTTAAATTAGTCATACTTGATTATTAGTTTGCCAATTGACATTGTATTTTGTGAGTGTATATTACCCCATGTTCTAATTTCCTTTTAGTCTACGAATGTTGCATTATGATTTTTAACTTCTTTAAAAAAAATTAATTAATTATTCCATCTTATTTCAAGTAAAATTAATACGTTTTGAGCTAGTTCTACGATTTTTTATTTGAAGATTCATTAAAATAAAGGCAATATTCAATGTTTGGAAATTCAGGGAATAGTACCCTATCGTGCTGGGTTTCGATTTTCCGTTTGTTCAAAATAATCGAATATTCCTTTGGAATTTCACTCGTGTTTTCTAAAGCGAGGCAATGTTCAATGTTTGGAAATTCGAGGGATCGTGCCCTACCGTGCTGGGTTTCGATTTTTCGTTGGACTAAATAATTGGGCATCCTTTTGTAATTTACAACATATGAGCTTTTGAAAGTCAAAATTTATCGTGTTTTCGAGGGTATAAAGGATCGTCTCCTATCGTGCTGGATGTGATGCTATATTCCTCTAAAATAAGAGAATTTTGACGACCAACTTGAGCCATTCAAATGTTTTCAAAGGAATCACATTTCAAAAACATTTTTAAATCTTAGACATAAGGACAGTATTTAACCAATTTGGTACCAATTTTGGGCGTAGTGAGGGTGCTAATCCTTCCTCATGCGTAACCGACTCCCAAACCCGTTTTCTCAAATTTACGTAAGCCAAAATTGGTTTAAATGGAGTAAAATATTTTATTAAGGTGATCCAATCACACTGAAACAATAGATTGGTGGCGACTCCACATTTCCGTTTTCAAAGTTGATCCCCCGTTTTGTTTTCAATTTAAAAATGATTTCGACAATATATTTATTAAAAATTCACATAAAACCAATTGATATTTTGATTATAATTGTAAAGTTAATTATTTACTATGCATGAATTTAGAGCTCTCTAAGTGTCTGGTTACCTGTCTAAACCCGAAGGCCTACTCGATATATGAGAAGGTTTGGACAAGTAGATAAAGCCCAAAAAATGGGCTTGGGAAAATGTATAGGCCAGTTTTATATTTGATAGCTCCGTAGAAAGGTCTAGATAAGATGATTTGGCATTGGCCTACTAATGGATTTTATTTAATGAAATCGAGATGCAGGTTAACATCTGATTTATATTTCAATTGTAACACCCTTACCCGACCTGAACGTCAGATCTGGGTACAGTCATCACAACCTAATCAGGTTATTGCTCAGTGATCTATAACCTTACTACATTAAAACAATCTATATTATCTCTTACAACATCTTATAACAAGGTCTAAATTTAATACAAGGTTTATTATTCTAACTCTAAATTCAGAGGAGTTTCAACAAATACAAATTGATCGCTCCATTTGGCGTAGTCTCTAATAGTTACCCCTATCCTATGTGCATGACACTTTACCTTAATACTTTTTGTCTCAACACGATTTGGCTTAGTCCCTTCCCGAGTCTCTTATCCTGCATATCTTGTGATCACAAATCAACCCTCATAAGTTCAAATGAACTTAAAGAGTTTCTTTTTCCTAAACATAACCTCCCATGTCGGGGTTCAAATAATAATAATAGAAATAATGCAATGACTCCTTTCTCGTTTAGGCATTAATCATAAACTGTCATAGCGGGCTTTTTCCCAATCCCGATTCTATTCACTAGCAGATGGATTATTGAGTTATTTCCTTCCGACCATTCTCTCAACATTTATTTAGCCTTGATAGATTTTTTGTATGCTTCACCATCTATGCTGACTCTTTATTTTCTTTTACTCAAATTCTTCCATTTGGTGCTCATTCCCAAATCTGTTTAGTCCATGTCAGGCTCTTTTCTTATCGTGGTCCTAAAGGACTTGCTAACATTCCATCCATCAGGATAATCATCAGGGCCCCTCCACTACTCAATGGATGAAGTCCTACTTGTGAATTTTAACAATTGGATTACTTTCTCGTAATCCACCTTATTCTTGTTACCCCACACGTAGTGTGGCATATCCGTGAGTGGTTCACTTTGCCCTTCAGTACCTAGTAGTCTACCATTGGAGTCAATAATTTGTTTTCACTCCTAGGTTGGTCCCTACAAAACTAGCTATTTGGATAGTACATTCCCAGTGGTTGTCCACTTTAAGGAAATGGTCTTGATAGATAGATTTGTCGTCCGATATATCCTTCTTTGTCAATGGATTCTCTCTATCACCTCTTTTCCTCGTAATCCACCTTATTCTCGTTACCCCACACGTAGTGTGGCATATCCGTGAGTGGTGGTTCACTTTTTGATTTAGTACCTAGTAGCCTACCATTGGAGTGAATAATTTTTTTCACTCCTAGATTAGTCCCTACAAAGCTAGCTATTTGGATAGTACATTCCCAGTGGTTGTCCACTTTAAGGGAATGGTCTTGATAGGTAGATCTGTCGTCCGATATATCCATTCTCTAGCACCTAGGGTTTCTCTAAGCGCCTTTTGGCTGTTAGTAATTGTAGATCCTTATTTACAATCCTTGGATATCATCTTTTGTTTGCCTGCAGACGAGGCACCATTTGTGTGTCATTTCCCACGACTATCTCTTGATGGGTTACCACCCATATGCCCTATTGGCTCTCACAACTACCACTCTAGTAGTCTCTTCCCATTCTCATTACCTTCCTCCATTATTGGTGGACTCCTTCATCCCGTTGGCTATCCATCACGTATCATACATTTGTTATCCTTCTAACCCTTTTTCCTCCTTGGCGGGTTATCCTACGATTCTATTATATGTTCCCATACATTTTTATTGTCCCAGTGGATTCTTTCTCTATTTCTCACTATGCTGCCACAGTTGAACTATGGTCTTACACAAGTACCTCATGTTTAATGTCCTGACGGACTCCATTAGCTACCATAGTCTAGCTATGACCCTACTTCTCAGTATCCCCATGTTTATCATCCTGGCGGACTACTCCGTGTTTAATGTCCCATCAGACTATCTCGTGTTTAGCATCCCATCAGACTATTCTGTGTTTAATGTCCCATCAGACTATCCCATGTTTAATGTCCCATCACACTATCTTCGATGTCATAGTGTCTTTCAACTATGGTCTTATTATACGAACAAATCATCTTCTGATGTCATGGTGTCTTTTAGCTATTGTCTTACACAATATCACTAGTGTTTATTGTCCCAGCATACTATTTGTGATTCCATAGTATCTTTCAACCATGGTCTTACTCATTTTTGTCATCAACTCATCGCTTGATGCCATAGCATATCTCAACTACGGTCTTACTCAATATAACCCCGTGTTTTTCGTCCTGATACACTGCCAAAGATGCCATAGTCCAACAATAGTCTTATTCCAGTTTACCAAGACGTCATGACATCTTTCAGCCAGGTTCTTACTCATTTCTGTCATTATGTCATAGCATCTTTCAGCTATAGTCTCACTCATTGTAGGCATATAGCCTCTAATCGGTCCCATGGCCTCACCATGATATTCACTCTTTCCATTTTATCCCTTTCATTCCTCCCTCTCACTATCCTATACCTTGATGCTTAAACACCACAATGTTCCTTCTACAAGACTCGGAGCTTCGCACATCATGGTTTACACTCTACAATATCGTATGACAGTATCTAACAAAATCATCCCATGTTCCCATTCCTACCTTCTTCTATTTCCCTTCATGATTTCCCTTATCATGCATACTAGCCTAGAATGGCGAGTACTAATAAATTCATGAAAACATGTATCATATTTTTGTAGTTCTAGGTTTGAGAATGAAAACTCACTTGATGCTTCTTCACTTTGTCTACTTAGCTTTTTCATATGCCAAAACTTCCATTCTCCTAACAGTTAAGCATGACAACCAAGTCATGGGTTAAACTTAGTGTTTACACTTTAAATCTAAATTTTCCAAAAACATGCAAAACCCCTTTAAAATGGTTCTAGAAACTCTTAACTTTGTTTCTTAAAGTTTTCATATACTAGAGGGCTTAGAACCTAACCAATATACTGGTTTCTCTACTTGTCCATCTTAAACCTCATGATCATTGCTCTATGTAGAGCTTCCCGTAATCATCTCGTCTTTGGAGCAACAAAGAAGATGAATAAATGGAAGAAAATGAAACAAAATTTTAGATGAATCCCCTCATTGAAGTCACCTCTCGACTATTTATATACCTCCTCTCATATTTTTCAATCGTTTAGGAGTCATCCACTGACAGTCATTTTTTCCCCTACTAAGGAACCGATTGGTCCTAATCTAACAGAACCAGACTTGGTTCTCAACCATGCTTTATTTTATTTCAAACTTTTCCTGGTCTCTCAATAGAGACTGCCAACCTACAATTTCTTTCAATTTAACCCCTAATTGTTCCAAATTTTTGGGTTAAAACGATTTTGGGTATGACACCAATTCCGTTTTGAATGAAGATGATGATCTTTGATTGAATATTTGGAATGGCCATTTCCAATTGAAGGTTAAGGATTTTACTTGGAGATGTCTCAGAAACTTTATTCCTACCAAGGAAAGGTTAGTTGGTAAAGGTTTAAATGTGCCTTCAATTTATACCCGATGTGGAGAGGTAGAAATGCTTGATCATGTTTTTATTTCTTGTGTGCTCACTCAGCTGGTTTGGTAATATTTTGGACTTCCACATCCGCATCTTGATGTTCTCCATTTTATTTGAACTTTGCTTAAGTCGGTTGACGTTAATAGAGTCTGTTGAACTCTTACTATTTTGTGGAGCATTTGGTTCCATCGTAAACTTGTTTTTTTTTGGAAGGATGAGGTGTTTTCCTCGTAATGTGATGTCAATTTTGCACACAACTTTCATAGGAAAAGGTTAGAGGTTTAGTCTATTTTTGGTTTAACTCAACCTTTAGCGCATCTGATTACCTCGACGTACAGCTCATGGGTGGAAGTGACTTGCTGTTGGTATCTTAAAATGCAATGCTGATGGAGCTTTATTCGGGATGATCATTATTCCAGCTTTGGGGCGATTGTTTGGAATCATACTAGTGTTTTTGTTAAAGGTTTGGTTGGCCATGTTAATCCTTCTTGGGACCCTCGTATTATTGAGATTTTTACTATTCAAGAAGCATTATTTTGGCTTCGCACTATAGATTTAATAATGTTGTGATTGAGTCAAACTGCCAAAGTGTTATTAACGTGTCGACTCAGTCAAAAGTTGATGTATCTAAATTTGGTATCATTGTTTAGGACTGTATTTATCTCAATTCTTTCTTCTCCAATTGTCCATTCTTTGGACGAGAAACGAGGGTAATAAAATGACTCATAAGTTGAATAGGGTGGCTTTATCTTATGCTTCTTTTCATGATCTCGCTATTTCGCTTAATATTCTTCTCCTTATTTGTTAAATATGACTCCTATTTTCAGCCAATTTTGAGAAATAATATTTCAGTTAAACTCTGTTTACTTGTTTCAATCAAACATTGATTAGTTTAGATTATTTTATTAACATTTGACTTATGAATTTAGCCTATAAATAGGCTCTTTTACAACCTTAGAAAATACACCTATTAAAGATTAGAACTCATAACACATTTAAAGAATTTTGTGTTTATGTTTTGAGGGTTTTTTGTTTTCGGGTTTTCGGGATTTAGTTTTTATCTCCATCTTTTGTTCTCTTCGTTCTTTTGCCATTATAGTAAAATTATCTTTGCCCGTGGTTTTTTATCCTCTTTGGAGGAGTTTTTCCACGTTAAATTTGTGTGTTTAATTTCTCAATTTTTTTCGCTATTTTTCTTGTTCGTTGTTTAATCGGGTCGATCCTAATAGGTGGTATCAGAGCTAGTTCAATTTTCGCAGATCATCCCGTTCAGAGATGGCAACAGCATGGTTTGAAATTGAGAAGTTCAATGGTGAGACATTTCAATCTGTGGTAAGTTCGGATGATGGCAATTCTAGTCCAATCAGGCTTGAAAAAGGTTGTTACCGGGAAAAAAAACTGAGAATCTAAATAAATAGAAAGGAAAAGCTTGATGAAAAGGCTTTGTCTACAATCCAGTTGTGCCTCACGAATACAGTATTGCAGGAGGTATTGATAGAGAAAACCTCATCCGCCTTGTGGAAAAGGTTAGAAACTCTTTAGGCGACTAAGTCTCTGGCTAATCATTTAGTGTTGAAACAACATCTATTTACGTTTCGCATGAACAAAGGTGAGCCTCTTAGAGATCACATCAGTCAATTTATTACTCTTTTAAATGATTTAAAGAATGTTGAGGTTCATCTTGACGATGAAGATCAGGCTATGCTATTATTGTGCTCTTTACCCTTTTCATACAAGTCTTTCAGGAAGACCCTGATTTATGGCAGAGACAAACTCTCGTTCGAAGATGTGAAGGGTCATTTTTTAATAGAGACAAACTCGACAATGAGCTTTATTTGGATAGCAAGACAGATAGGCAAGCTTCCGTTTTGGTAGCATTAAAGAAACAAGATAAAAGGTGTCACTATTGTAAAATAGTTAGGTCACGTCAAAGCAGATTGTTATAAACTGCGAAATAAAAGAGCTTCTAAGAGTAATGAGGAAGATGTAGCTGGTGTTAATTTGGCCGATGAAAATTGTGATGATTTCTTGTTAGTGTCAACAAGCGATAACACCAAGCTCACGTCCGAGTTGATCCTAGATTCAAGATATTCTTTCCACATGTGTCCCAATAGAGAATGGTTCTCCACATACAGTTCAGTTGAAGGTAATTGGTATTGGTACTGTTAAAATTAGGATACACGATGGGACGATTAGGAAACTCTCAGATGTCAGGTATGTACCTGATTTACGAAAGAATCTCATCTCCTTGAGTATTTTAGACTTGAAAGGATGCAAAATCAACATTGAGTCGAGCGACATTAAAGTATCTCGTGGAGTTCTCGTTTTGTTAAAAGGTAAAAGAACTGACAGTCTTTATATTCTGGAAGGTTCTACAGTGACCAGTGAAATCGAACATCCCTCGTTCGTTACGAAGTTGAAAGTCAACTCGTTTGAAGCGGAGGCAACTTGGTCATAGGAGGGAAAAATGTATGACCGTTTCGTTGAAGAGAGGTTCTCTTTTGGATGCAGGTTTTGAAAAGTTAGGGCACTGTGTTCGTGAAAATCAGACCCGGGTTAGTTTTGATTTGGCAGTTTACAAGTCGAAGGCTAGAAGTCTTCCAGTCTCAGTTAATTCCCTGCATAGTTCAAGATAGGCTCGTGGCGGGCTTTGGCAAAGATGGCGTTGTGGAAATATGAGTCAAGGTGGAGATTTGATAAATATGACTCCTATTTTCAGTCAAATTTGAGAAATAATATTTCAGTTAAACTCTGTTTACTTGTTTCAATTAAACACTGATTAGTTTAGATTATTTTATTATTTTTTGACTTATGAATTTAGCCTATAAATAGGATCTTTTACAACCTTAGAAAATACTCCCATTAGAGATTAGAACTCATAACACATTTAGAGAATTTTTTGTTTACGTTTTGAGGGTTCTTTGTTTTCGGGTTTTCGGGATTTAGTTTTTATCTCCATCTTTTGTACTCTTCGTTCTTTTGTCATTATAGTAAAATTATCTTTTCCCGTGGTTTTTTATCCTCTTTGGAGGAGTTTTTCCACGTTAAATTTGTGTGTTTAATTTCTCAATTTTTTCCGCTATTTTCTTATTCGTTGTTTAATCAGGTCGATCCTAACATTTTTCTTAGTAGTGATATTGTTTCAAGTACTTAAGAGGATGAGACGTGTAAGCTTGTGTAACACCCCGAACCCGAAACCGACACCGGAGTCGAACACGAGGTGTTAACTGGCTTTAACCCCTTACAAAATTTATTTTCCAGACACTGCCCAATCTGTGTACTAGCCGCTTTAAAAATCATATCTTGAGTTTCGTAACTCAAAAATCAGTTTCGTAATTTTTCCCAGAAACTAGACTCATGTGCCCATCTATGTATTTTTTTCTAGAATTTTTGGTTGGGCCAATTAGTACAGTTTATTAGTCAAAGTCCCCCAAGTTGCAGGGGTCGACTACACTGACCTTTGCCCATTACGACTGGGATATCTCCCTGCACGGGGCTTCAATACTGTTGCCGTTTGTTTCTATGGAAACTAGACTCAGAGAGGAATCTGCACATATATGGTACGACCCCTAATTATCTCTGGTTAATTTATAATGAATTTCCAAAGTCGGAGCAGGGAATCCAGAAACCGTTCTGGCCCTGTCCCACTAAAATCTGATTATCTCTTAATATACTGCCCATATGATCTTTTCGTTACTTCCTCATGAAAGCAGACTCATCGAGCTTCGATTACATAATTTATTCATCAATTAATTCCACTCCTACTATTTTTAGTGATTTTTCAATCTCATGACACTGCTGCTGCCAGCATCTGTTACGAAAGTAACTAGGTCCATTTCATGCCTACCCTTGATCCAACTCAATCGAACATTCGTGCCATTTTCGCATGGCTTAAAGTTTACATGCCATAATTCAAACACAACGTACTAGCTTATACATGCCAAAATGATCTTCTAAACACACTAAGAAGAAAGTACCAAAACTTGCTATCCGGTGTGATGACTTCAATGACGGCCCGACCCCGCAAAAATAGATGAATCCAAGCAACCTATAGTGGGTGACAAGGAAACATCGAGTGAGTTTATAACTCAGTAAGTCATAAGCAATGCACTACCATCTATCAACAACATTATCACAAGAGGAAACAAAATGGAACGAGACAATTTACTCCATCCATACCGAACCATACCATAGTTCCTCCAACTTATCAATTCAATTTCATATCAATTCATGCATTCACATTCTATATACTCATCAATAGGACATTGAAGCAATTTCATAAATCGATTTATTTTCGTTACAATCAAACGACTATACGACCTTTCACCCATCCTACAATAAAACTTATGTACGTGACTTCAAGTATATTTGTCACATAGGTTCGAACTTACCGAGCTCAACACCAAGTATAAGCATAGCACCTATTAGCCACGTACTCAAGACACTTACCCGACCCGCTGTCCGCGATCGACTCAATAGTGTCGCACACATAGTGTCCATAATAATTCACGAATGTATATTGAGCCCGCACACTCAGTGCTATATAATCAACTCGCACACTTAGTGCCACGTAATCAAATCGCACACTTAGTGCTACATAGTCAGACTCGCACACTTAGTGCCGCATGGTCAATTCGCACACTTAGTGCATCATATTCATTTCGCACACTTAGTGCAACATAGTCGAATCGCACACTTAGTGCCGCACAATTTAATCCCGCGCACTTAGCGCCAATCTCATGGTCATAAATGGTTATCCCGCACGTTTAGTGCCGAGATCAACAACTCAGTACATCTTACCTCTTTTCTTTCATTCAACAATTTCATCATCACATACGTACATGCATATATATATATATATGTATATTTATTCATTCCATTCAGCATCAATACATACACATTATGACCATTTGAAATAATACCAACTACATGCTTAATGACTTACTTTATGTTGGGTAAAATAATTCCGAGTCGGCTACTCGATGACCTTCGATTTCCCCTTGTTGGACGCCTCTCCTTTAGGTTCTTGAGCTTAAATAATACAAATAAGAGTATTCAATATTTAACTCAATAACATGAATTTATTTAACACATTCGGCAATCACACATCATTAAATTTTCAAACCAAGATGTCATTATATGACCACATATACACATATCCATATACTCAAGCTCAATAATTATAATGTAATATCATGTACCCACTTTAAGTATATTGCCGAATATACTTAATCATACATACACCTAACCAAAACAATTTCCTAAAATCTTCATATCATTTATACACTAGGCCGATTGCCCTCACCAAGTTCACCTATGTTCTTCAACAATTCCTTCATTGATCAAGCACATATTCGGCTAAGAAATGGAAATTTTAGCAACCTTCGATTTAGTACTTAACTTTTACCACATATCAAATAACTCATTTCCTTACTCATGTGACCACGTATATTCGGTCATGCATGCACAAAAAAAAATCAATTTGGAGACTCTATCAATCCAACATACATTCGGCACCTTCATCCACCATTCTACCAAGCATGTAATATTCAAACACAACCAAACCCACATTCGGCCCTAGCTCATAACAAGGTAGCCGATTTATTATTTATTTTTTTTTATAGTTCAAACACTCCTCTATCATCATTCACCTAACTTTAACATGAAACAACAAAACTCACCATTTCTCATCCAAATAACATGAACAACAACCATTCCTTGAACCCTTTCTCATGACCGATTGCTCATGTTATCAACAAGATTCAAGGTTTAAACATGGGCTATTTAAAACATGCATGCATCTCAAAGACAACATCAAACATACCTTAGTCTAACAACCACCATAGCCGATTTTTCTCAAGCCTTTTTCCCTTCCTTTCTTTCCTCTATTCGGCCAAGGATGTTCAAGAATGAACTCTTTTTTTTTGTTTGTTTTCTTTCTTCAATTCACGGCAACAAGGGGGGGTGAGACCATGTACTTTTTTTTTTCCATCACCCTTCCTTTCATTATTTAATCACCATGCTTATTATTTTATTTTTCTTAACATGCATCACTAGCATAACATGTTGGAGACATGTTTCCACCTATAGCATGGCCGGCCACTACATATTAGGGAGGGGGAATTTGACATGCAAGTCCCCTTTTTCTTCCACATGCACTAATAGGTCCTCATGCATTGACCTATCACATTTTAAAATTTTCTCATATAAGTCCTGTTGACTAAATTCACATGCAATCGACTAAATCGAAGCTTGAAATTTTCACACATTCATGATTACATATTCTAGACAATAAACATCACATTCAAACCTTTCGGTGACTCGGTTTAGCGGTCCCGAAACCACTTCCCGGCTAGGGTCAATTTTGGGCTGTCACAGCTTGAGTGTACGGAATAAACCTATTGGCTTGGGTCTTTAGTTGTCTCACTCGTGTACTCTTCTTGTTTTCTTTCTCTTTTTTAAAATAGTGTTTTTTTTTTCTCCTAAGAGAAACTATATAAAACCAACCCAAATCCAAATATTATTTAATTTAAAATCCAAACCCATCCTTAAAAAAGAAAACCCAAATCCATTAGTATTTGTTCTAGATTTAATATATAAACTTAGGTCTTGTTTGAGAAAGTATTGAAAAAATTCAATAATTTGAAAATTAACATTTGAAGCAACTTATTTTTTTTTAGAACGTTTGATAACTTATAATGAAATTAACTAGATCGAATTTTTTTCACAAAAAAATGTGAAAAATGATAAATAGATAGTGATCTACTTATCACTTAATAGGGAATACATTCAATTTTTTTTTTTTGTTTTATTCTATTTCATTTAAGGTTATATTATCCTTTATCAAACAATTTAATTATAATCAATTTTTATTTTTTCAACACTTAATTTTTTAGTTTATCAAGCATAGCCTTAATGTTTTTTGTTAAGTTCTGGTAGTAGTATATCAATTCTCAACTCAATAAACAAATTACCTTAACATGGAATAATGTTTTACTAAAAAGAAAATCGTTGATTGATCTTACTTTAGAAACAATTCCAGTGGCAACACAAGGGGCTTCAAATTTGATCAAACTCTTTACTGCTATTCATCTCGTTGCAAGCTTACTGCTATTCAAAATTTATGCATTTTTTTTTCTAATTTGGAAATGTCAAAACCAATGAATTGATATGCAATTTTAGTTCAACTTTTATGAATTGTTTTTTTTTAATTGGAATGGCAGAATCTCTAAACAGTCATTTTTCTATATTTATTTATGTATTATCAAAATAAATATTTAATTGTAGATTTGCAATTACATTTCAATTTGAAAAAAAATTAACTTTTAATTAGGTTGGGTTAGACTCGAATTATCCTATTTTATATAAGGTCGGGTTTGGACAAAATTTTAAACTCATATTTCGAACCAAGTCAAGCTTGAGCAAAGATAATATCTAAAAACTTCCTTATCTAAGCTTGAACCGATCCCAGCTTGGCCGGCCCATGAGTACCTCTATTCATGATGTTTTGAGTTCAAATATAATTATGATGAAATTTTAGATACATAAAAACATGGACACCTCTATGCCTTATAGTCCGGAAAACATGGCCATTAAAACAACATACTAATCTTTAAAGAATGTTAGATCCAATCGGTTAAAGTATCCTATCCCATTGAATTTCGAATTTCCAGCCAAGTGGGTGACTCTTTATTCTGTCTCGATTATGGATTGAATATATACGGGTTATCATCCTCCATTTTTCACCTTTCTTCTATGACTTCCTTTTTGTCGTTTTCATGTTCCAAAGGTGTTTTGCTTAGAGTAAAAACAATACTAGAAGAAAAGAAAATTGAAAGAACAAAAAAACTAAAAATATATAATTTTTTCTTTTCTTTGGTGGACTTGGTAAGAAGGATGAAAATTTTAAAAGAAGAAATAAATTTCTTTTTATTCATTGTTTAGTAGAATTAAAAAAAACAAAAAAAAAGGAAATAGAACTTTTGAAAAAAAGTATAATTTGAGCTAATATTCTTGCCTTTACACAAATCCCAGAAGCCTTTACATGTTGAGAGTTTCCCACAAGCCTTGACACACTACAAATCCCAGAAACCTTTACATGTTGGGAGCTTCCTACAACCATCTAATAAACAAGAGAAGTCAGCTCGGAAATTCTATTTTAAAGAGAAGTGACATTTACCTTGTTCACTCTTATTGGTTTATCATGTCTGAATCCCAACTATTGCAAATTAGCAGTTATGATCGAAATCAACTTTTAGGTCTCATGAGGAGTTTTATTCACTATGACACCTCCGTTGACCGCATCCATCATATTTTGTTCCATAGGTAGGAGTCCTTCATAAAAATATTGGATGAGTAATTGTTGTGAAATTCTATATTGTGAGCAACTAGCACATAGTTGCTTCAATCTCTCCCAATACTCGTGAAAAGTCTCCATGTCGTTTTGCTTGATGCCGCAATTTTTTTTTCCTAATAGAAGTAGCACATGAAGTAAAATAATATCCAAAAACAATCTTACCATGTCAATCCATATGGTTATAGATCCAAGAGGTAGATAAAATAGGCAATCCTTCACCTTGTTGGTTGGTGAAAAGGGGAAGGCTCTTAGTTTGATTTGCTCTTTGATCGCTGATTGTCATCTCATAGTAGAACACACTACACTACATGAAAGTCCTTCAAGTGCTTATGAGGATTTTCTTGACCGCAAAAAGTAGGCATGCAGTAAATGATTTAATCCAGATTTTAATTCAAAAGGTACCTCTAATTCAAGATATTCGATGCACAACGATTGTTGCTCCAGATTCAGCGCAGCTAACTTTCTCATAGTTGGTTTTAAGCGAGCAATTGGTTCTTCTCCTTTTGATTCGGTAGATGAATCGACTGAGTTGTTCTCTATATATCTAGTTCGATAGATGAAGATGATTGGTTAGTTCTCTCTTGAACTCCCTTCCTTAGGCTTCGAGCAGTTCTCTCAAAATCAAGATTGTACTAGAGTTCACCTGCACGAGAACGAGAAGATCAAAATTTTAATTTTAATAAATATGTTTTATCGCTAAGCAAAAAAAATAATAAAAAATTAAATTAAATTAAAAACAAGAATGAGATAAAATTACTAACATTAATTGTTGATAATTGCTGATAAAAACATCAAATTTTGTACAGTTGAATGAGACCTACAAAAATAAAGTCCTACTAAACAATATAAATTTAGTACATAACAGTGAATAGAGTCGTATTCATAGAGATTTATAATAATTTTATTTTTTAAATAAAAATGAGAAAGTAAAAATGGAGTTTTTAGAAAATAAAAAACTAAAACTAAATTAAACTAAATCTTAACCAAGAGGGCAATAATTAAAATTAAAGAATAATCATAGTAAAATATCCGTTTTATTCACAAGTTTAATCATTGATACAAAGATAATTTCATTGTTCTTTAATAAAATAGTTATAGTTGCTGATGTCCTGGCTAACAACTAGTCTTTCCTTACGTTATCAATAACCAAGAGAAAGCTATTGAAATTAATCCCCTTATCAATGAACAACATTATAACTCCATGCTTAGAATTTAGCTCGTTGATAGAATTACAAACAAGAGAGACCTAATTTTAACCAACAAACACACCCAAGTAGGATTTATTTAAATTAGATTGCCTGCCTACAAACATTGATTGCATACACAGTTAGGGTATTTGCCCCATGCATTAGAATTGATTAAACAATTATAGATTTAACTATTTTAATTGACAAAATAAATATTCTAAGTTATCAAATATGAGTTTCTACATTTAAAAAACCTAAATATTTGTATTTAAATTAAAAGACATGTAAATGATAAAGAATAAAGAAAAAGACCAAGACGAACACCAATTAGATCTCATAAACTTTTAGAATCAAGTTTTGAAACTCCTTTAATTCGAAAATTAGTATAGCAATCCATAAAGTAAAGTAAACACAAAAGCAAAATATTCTAAGAGCTGCTATCTTTAGGTTATAAGATAATAATGTCTATTAATAAAAATATATATATAATGGAGAAAATACAAAAGTGTCTTTAATTCAACAAAGCAAAACAATTTTTCTACATTTCTTGGTAGATTTTCGCATAAAATTGTTAGGGCATCTTTAGACACTTTTCGATGTTTCTTGGGCTTGAGTTATGAAATAACTTTGTTTTGAACTTCCAATCCCCTTTGAAACAATATATTATGGACCCAAAATGGAGTTTTATAGGATAAGTATAGCCAAAATACTACAACAACTTCTTGTTAAAAGTGTAAACCACAGAACTTACCAAAAATAATCATTAATCTCGTTTTCTCCAATTATTTCTCTAAATCCATAATAAATAAAACATAAAAATAAATAATATAAGTAATAACTTAAATAGTATAACTCGAGAGGAAAATATTATAAATAAATTAAATAATTTTGCATTTATTGAAACATATGGAGTGTGTCTCGCATTTAGGATAAAATAGGATTGACTCAGGAAAAGGAAGAGCCGACGTCCCGATGACATGACACTGATGTCATGGTGAGAAGATTCGCCACGTCCTAATGATGCGATGGATGGAGTCCCAACAAGGAAACATGCCACGTCACGACATGTTCCCTACTCAACCGGGTTTCTCATATTTTTACTCTAACTTTGATTATTCTAGGGATGTTTTATTCATATTTGTACACAAAATTCAGCCTATAATTAGGCCTCTTGGCAACCCTAGATAAATTAGAATAACAACAAAATTAAGAGAAAGTTTGTGGGAATTTTGGGGGAATCTTTGTATTTTGGGTTCAAGGTTTATTTGTTTCTCCATCTTGTACTCCCTTTTTTGGTTTTTGTCATTTTAGTGAAGATTTCTTTTACCCATGGTTTTTTTTTATCTTCTTCAGAGGGGGTTTTTTCGCGTAATTATTTGTGTCCAATTTTCTCGATTTTCGTTCGTGTTTGTTACATTATTTGGGTTCGACCCAACAAGTTGGTATTAAAGCTTGGTTTGGGTTCCGCAATCGACTCGTTTAGGAATGGCGACAACGAATTTCGATATTCAAAACTTTGATGGAATAAAAAAATTTAGATTGTAGTAGTTTCGGATACAGGAGAGTGTTTAAAGCTAGGTTAGTCGTAATTGGTGACAGTCAAATGAAGGGAGTTGATTTTCTTGATGTTTCCTCTCCTGTTGTGAAGCACAAGACCTTTTATGTATCACTGGCCTTGGTTGCATTATAAAACATTGATTTGAAGACTAGGATCTTTTAGTTTCCAAGTTCGAGAATAATTTAGGCTTGGTTGACATTCTGCAAAGATCGAGTTTGGCCAACGATAGGATTTGGAGAAGAAGGTATGTTAAATACGGGTCAAGGTGGAGATTTGTGGGGTGTGCCTCATTTTTTTGTCCGAATAGATGGTGATGTCACAATGAGAAGCTTTTCTGTAATAACCCAAATTTTACGGTTATCTGAAAAAGTGTATTTTCGAGTCTCCGTTACTGAAAAATGGATCCGTAAATAATTATCAAAAATATTTAAAAAGTTAATTGAGTGGTTAATTAGAGTTTAATTAAGTGAATTTAGCTTAATTAAGGATAATTGATAAAAAGATTAAATTGAATAAAATGTGAAAGTTTAATTATAAATCAAAAGAAAATAAAAAGGACCAAAATAGCAATTATGCCATTTAGCATAAGTGAGGCGGCATATAAAGTAAAAATCTAAGATTTTTACTTTAGATTTCAAATTATAAAATATATATTTATTAGTAATAAATGATGTTAAATTAATTTATTATAATTATATTATAAGATGTAGACACTCAATTTTGCCCGGGCCTAGAAATAAGTCCAAAAAAAACAATAATAAACCCCAAAAAAAAAACGAAGTCCAAGTTCAGTCTAGAATTACAAATATAATTTGGCCCGATCGGAGTGGCCCATTACTTGAAAAGATTTAAGGTCCATCTACAAGCTTGACTCATATGGAAATATTATCTTTAATGATATGCAATCTTAGATATGATATGCAATCTTAGATATGATACAATCTTAGATATGATTGCAATCTTAGATATGATATGCAATCTTAGAAGATATGATTTTGTAATCTTAGAGATTTAATTTGTAGATACCTTTTAATCTTAACCGTTGATGTAATTGATCTGTACCATTGGATTTGAGGAGGTTCAACTATAAATAGAGGCCTCTCCCTTCATTGTAGACACTGGAAGTTTTGGGAAACAATAAAAAAGTTTTGAGAGCTTTCACTCAAATTTTTCTCCCTCTTACGTTCTTATTTTCTACAGTTTGTTCTTATTTTATTCTTTGTTCATCTTCGTTTTTCAACCCTTTTTATTTTGATTTAATCCATGTTTCCCTTTTTTTTATATATTTTATTTTTTAATAATTTTAGTATCATATCAAACTCTTTCATTTTTTTAATAATTTTTTTAGTATTACTCTTAGTAAATTATTTTTTAAATTTTACTCAAATCATTATTTTAAAAAAATATATTTCATTTAATTGTCATATTTTATCCAAAAGTTTTTCTAAAATGAGGCAATGTTTTTCGTATTTAGGAATTCGGGAAATAGTGCCCTAACATGCCGGGTTGCGATTTCCCGTTTGTCTAAATGCCTAAAGTACCATTCTAAATAGATTTTGTAAATCACGAGATGATTTCAGTTACGAGAGTTTAAGAATATCGTGTCCTATCATGCTGGATGTGATGTTTGTATTCTTTCAGAGCTAAGGAATCTCGATTTTTCAACTTAAATAATTCTGGTTATAAAAAAGGGATCCTATTTTTAAATCCTTTCAAAATTTTGACATTAAGACAAAAAACTATTTAATTTGGTACCAATTTTGGGCGTTGCGAGGGTGTTAATCCTTCCTCGTACGTAACCGACTCCCGAACCTGTTTTCTTAATTTTCGTAGACCAAAACATTTTATAAGGTGGTCCAATCACACCTAAAAAGGTTGGTGGCGACTCCCATTTTCGTTTTTCAAAATTCGATCCCCATTTTTCAAACATCCCTTTAAAAAATACTTTCGACAGCTTGGCGACTCCATTGGGGACTTAAGAGAGTCAAGCCAAGAAATTGAGTATTTTCTGTCTTAATGTCGGAAGTTTGGAAATTTTAAAATTGGATCCTTTTACATGTGTTTGCTGCATATGTTTGTTACCTTATTGTTGTACATTGCATTTGCATGACCGTTGTGGTCACACCCTTAAGTGGGAGTGAGAAGCTACGCTTTCGTAAGGTTTTCACCTTTGTATGAGCCAGTGGATTGCTTCCGGGATACTGTACCTATGTCTTCGTGAGATTTTCATCTCCGTATGGCCATAGGGAAATGTGTCCCCCTGAACTGAACTTGGTCTATATGAGCCTATAATGGGTGAAGACCAAGTAATCTGTTGGTTCAGGTACCCTGGCTTTAGAGCTAAAACTTATATAGTGAACTTTAAAAAGTTTAGGAAAGATAGTGATAGCCTTTAGTAAGCTACCCTTGTAAGTACTTGTTTATCATTTTTTTATGATACTGACCTATTTTTATTTTGCTATCATTGCATGTCATTTGGCATTTAAAGGTGTCGATTCATGGCTAGATTTCTAGATTAGAAAGTTTTGTAATGAGGAATGAATACCTTGATAGAGTGGAGGACAATACTTCTGTCTGTACCTGGTCAGAGAAAACCCAGTTAGAGAAAGGAGATAGTGTCACTAAGGGATATACATCAGAGTTATGGGACTTCACCCGTATTAATTCGACGCAGAATGAGTTTCAGGAGCTGAGAAACATTTGGGCCCAATGGGATGACGAGGCTAAGCAGCTTTTCTATCAGAATTATGAAGACCTTCCCTATTTGCTAGATGTCAAAGTAGATAGGCACTTGTTTCGAGCTATGGTACAGTTTTGGAACCCTGCTTATAGTTGCTTTACATTTGGTGATGTTGATCTTGCACCTACTTTGGAGGAGTATACGACTTTACTACGTTGCCCGAAGATTCAGGGTCACAAGGCTTATGTTAGGCCTGCTAGTCTTCCAACTTTTGCAAAGAAGTTGGTGATGATTACTGGGATGAGTGAGCAGTGGGCTGTAGCTCGTATACAGTAAAAGGGTGATAATAAGTGCGTTTCATGGGCCGTTTTGAGGGATTTGATATCGACATATCCAGACGTAAAGAAAGAGTCGACGTCCTGGCTTTGAGTATTTACGGCATGGTGATTTTCCCAAAGGCGTTGGGGCACATAGATGAGGCAGTTGCGAATTTTTTCGATCACGTTGGTAAGCAGAATACACCGGTACTAGCAATCCTAGCTGAGACATTTAGATCTTTGAGTGCATGTCAGAGAGCCGGCGAAGGTAGAATCATTGGATGTGCACAGTTGCTGTTGGTTTGGTTCCATAGTCATTTTTGGAAGCTTGATAAGGTTCCTTGCCGAGTATTCTTTGAGGGTTATTCTCCCTTAAAAGAAGCAGTAGACATGCCGAGGAGAGATGACATTTTCGAGGAGAGGTGGATAGACATTCTTCAGAATCTTCGAGAGGAAGATGTCATGTGGAAGGCTCCTTGTTTGGTTCCTGGTGAAGTCCTTTACCGCTGTGGTAGTTTTGATTAGGTCCCTTTGCCAGGAATTTGGGGAGTTGTTGGATATGCACCATTGCTTGTTCTAAAGCAATATAGAGCGAGGCAGTTCATACCGGTTACACAGGGTCTAGCTCAAAGTTATTTCTCTTATAAAGGATATAAGAAGAAGATACGAGAGATTTCTGAGGCTTGGAAGAAGCCTTTCTGTATAAAGATCTTGACCGAAAGCTCGACGTCAATCCTTGGGTATAAAGGGTGGTTTAGTAGGAAAGTCAATGATAATGTCCCTAGGCCAATTTTGGGAGTGGCTCGATTATTAGAGGAGAGCTTACGAGTGATTCCATCAGAGTTGGAGGTTATGAAACAAGAGTTCGAGAGAAAGAATTCAGAGATTGAAAAGAGGATTGAGAAGCTCGAAGAGGAAAAAATGTGCTTAAGTCTCGACGTCGATGTTCAAAAGATGAAAGTCGATAAGGTAAAAAAGGAAAAGAGAAAGATCGAGGAAGATCGAGATGATTTAAAAACACACTAAAAAAAGGCCCAGGTAACATTGAAAAGGGTCAGATTAGGGAGATCTCTAGAGCAGTGGCAGCAAGAGATTCAGAAAGAAAGAGCCAAAGCCGAGTATTGGGAGAAGAAGTTCCAAGAGATGCAGTCGCGTAATCAGACCCTAGAGAAGGAAAATCAAGGATTAAAAACTAAAGTGGCTGAACTTGGACGATCTCTTCATCATCACCGAAGTCGTAACCTTGCAATCAAGTTAAAGGCAAGCTTGAATAAGATCAAGGAAATAAAGGACGATATTGGAAGGTTGGAAGCAGCACTACAGGGCTGTGAGCTACAGATTGAGCAGCTCGAGGCAAGAGAAGAATAGTGGAAAGGAGAACTTCACCATCTTCAGGATCAAGTTAGAAATAGGGATTATCTCATGGGAGAAGCCTTAGTTCAGATTCGAGAAGTTGCTGAACACTTGCAGGATTTGGCAGTACAAGCTAGAAAGTTGAGTATAATGTATGAGTCATCGTCAGACAGAGGACGAGAGTTAACATTGTTATTAGATAGGGTTAAGACTCTAGACCTACGGGCGAAAGCGTATTTGTAATCCGTTTTATAAAAAGATTTTTGTTCCTTAAATAATGCTTTCTAAAATGAAATTGAACCAGAATCGAGCATTCATGCATTTGCATTTCATAGAATCTCATTGTGTCATATGCATTCAAGTTTATAGAAAGACCCTGATTAGTTAAAATTAATAGGGAGAAAGAGAGTAAGAGAAAGAAAATCTGGAAGTAACACATCACTGCGGAACTCTGCAAAAACTAAGAACATGGACCAAAGATTTGAACAGTTACAGAAGGACATGCAGGACCAATTGCAAGAGCAATTGGCAAATATGCAAAATGACATGAGGGAGCAAATGTTGGAGGCACAAAGGAACATGATGGCTGAGATGGCCCAACTTCTGAGGGCCACTGATAAGGGAAAGGCTCCCATGGCAATTACTGGCGAGGAGGGTGAGGACCATCCTCCAGGTTTCACCCCATCTCATGTGTCTACACAAACCGAGGCACTTCCTAGGAGGCCATCTGTCACTATAAGGCCCCAACAAGGGTCGATTGATACTGGGATCCCCATGAATTTCCCAACTGGTTCAGGATTCAATTTGGGTGACAATCCTGCAAATCCTGTCATTCTTAACTTAGACATGGCTGAAAAAAAAGGATCTAAGAACTAAGGCTGCAAGACAGTTGGAAGGTCGCTAAAAATGGTTAGAGGAAAAGTTCAAGGCTTTAGAGAATGCTGATGGGCATTATAGGGTTGATGCCAAAGATCTAAGCTTGGTCCTAGACTTGATTCTTCCTCACAAATTCAAGATGCCAGAATTTGAGAAGTACAATGGGACTACTTGCCCAGAAGCCCACATTACGGTGTTCTGTAGGAGGATGACTGGGTATGTGAATAATGATCAATTATTGATTCACTGTTTCCAAGACAATTTAATTGGAGCAGCAGCCAAGTGGTATAATCAATTGAGTCGGGCTAGAATAGGTTCATGGAGGGATCTTGCACAGGCCTTGATGCAGCAGCACAATTATGTGACTGACATGACTCCGGATAGGATCACGCTGCAAAACATGGAAAAAAGCCTAATGAAAATTTTAGGCAATATGCACAGAGATGGAGAGAGGTAGCAATGCAAGTTCAACAACCGTTGTTGGAGAAGGAGACTACCATGTTGTTCATCAACACTCTAAAAGCTTTATTCATCACTCACATGATTGGGAGCACCACCAAAAGCTTTGTGGATATAGTCATGGTGGGAGAGATGATTGAGAATGCCATAAGGGGTGGCAAAATTGAGGGGGAAACAACTAAAAGATCGGGCCCAAAGAGAAAGGATAGTGAAGTGAATAGCACAAGCACTTTCGACACGAGGGCAATCACAGTTGATCAACCTAAAACAGCTGCAATTGAGCAACAGAGTTCTCAAAGGCAAGAGTCAGGTACAAGGTAGAATTCTGAAAGGATGCAATTCACACCTATCCCCGTGACGTATCGTGAGCTCTATCAAAGCTTATACGATGCACATGTTATTTCTCCTTTTCACCTTAAGCCATTGCACCCCCATATCCTAAATGGTATGACGCAAACACCAGATGCGAATACCATGTTGGAATACCGGGGCATTCGATTGAAAACTGTACTGGTTTTAAGAAGGCCGTAGAAAGGCTTATTAAGATGGGGCTAGTGAAGTTCGATAATACCTCGAATACTGAAAACCCATTAACAAATCATAGCGATCAAGGAGTAAACACCATTGGTGAAACCAGTGAGAGGAGAATAAAGGAAGGCGTGGCTGAGGTGAGAATGCCGATGAAGATGATTTGGGAAGAAATGGTAAAAAGAGAGATGATAATCTCTAAAGAGAGGAATGAAGGAGCAAGGAAACCTTGAGGGCATTCGCCCTTACAAACCGGGAAGCTCTCTGAACAATTGGACTGTGGAGGAACTTCCTATAGTCTTTAGGAATTTTTCAGAATAATTCTCAAAACATTCTTGTTACTCTAGAGCCTAGGAGTAATAGGATTTCATTTGTGAAATGGGCTTACAATCATCTATTATTTTTTAATAAAGCATAACTTTTATCAATTTGAACGAGTATTGTTTCATTTTTATCAACCAATATTCCGTTAAATTTTGGCAATTCTTATTCTTTCATTCATAGCACATAAATAATCATTCTTAAATTCATTCATTCTTTGTATATTCTTTATACTTCACAGATCCCTAGATATCAATGACATGAGCATTGATATTACAAATCTTGATTTCTCTCGTGAGCAAGACATGTGTTTAGAGGAATCACAGGATTTTGAAGATGTCCAGGATTGTGATGTGTCTCTAGATCTTTTGAGGATGGTGAAACAGGAGGAGAAACAAATCATGCCACATGAGAAAGAAGCAGTAGAGAATGTAGCCCTAGAGGAAGGGAAAGAGGTGAAAATTGGCACGCATATTGCTGATGATATAAGGTAAGGACTGATTGAGTTGTTACGTGAGTTCAAGGATATCTTCGCATGGTCCTATCAAGATATGCCAGGGTTAAATACTGATATTGTGGTGCATCGTCTTCCAATAAGAAAGGATTGTAAACCAGTTCAATAGAAGTTGCGAAGAATGAGACCAGATATAGTATTAAAAATAAAGGATGAAGTCAAGAAACAGTTCGATGTAGGATTCTTACAAGAGGTGAAGTATTCTGAATAGGTAGCTAACATTGTACCAGTTTCTAAGAAGGATGGGAAGGTACAAATGTGTGTTGATTACAGGGATCTGAACAAAGCTAGCCCAAAAGATAATTTCCCTCTTCCTTACATAGACACTTTGGTAGACAACACAGCGGGATATTCGTTGTTCTCCTTCATGGATGGTTTTTCAGGGTACAATAAGATAAAGATGCATCCTAAAGACATGGCAAAACTACCTTCATAACCTTGTGGGGGACTTTCTGTTACAAGGTAATGCCCTTTGGGTTAAAGAATACAGGGGCAACATACCAAAAGGCTATGGTGACCTTATTTCACGATATGATGCACAAGGAAATTGAGGTGTATGTTGATGATATGATTGCCAAATCTCGAACAGAGGAGAACATATTGAGGTTTTAAAGAAACTATTCTTGAGATTAAGGAAGTTTCAGTTAAAACTTAATCCAGCAAAATGCACTTTCGGAGCCAGGTCAGGGAAGTTACTAGGTTTTATGGTCAGTGAAAAAGGAATAGAAGTTGATTTAGACAAAGTTAGAGCCATACAAGATTTACCTTCACCGTGTACTCAGAAAGAAGTTCAGGGTTTTCTTGGAAGGTTGAATTATATTGCTCAATTTATTTCACAATTAACTGATAAATGTGACCCCATATTTCGCCTCCTTAAAAAACACAACCAAGGTACTTGGGATGTGGAATGCCAGAGTGCTTTCGATAAGGTTAAGCAATACTTGTTAAATGCTCCTGTGTTATCTCCACCTAATCCAGGTAGGCCATTCATTTTGTACTTATCAGTGTTTAGCAATTCTATGGGATGTGTACTTGGCCAACATGACGAGTCGAGAAGAAAGGAGAAGGCGATATACTACCTCAGCAAGAAATTCACAGAGTGTGAGATGAGATATTCGCCAATTTAGAAATTGTGCTGTGCTTTAATTTGGACGACTCGAAGGTTGAGGAAATATATGTTGTATCATACTACTTGGCTTATTTCAAAACTTGATCCTCTGAAGTATATTATGGAGTCAACAGCTTTGAATGGAAGAATAGCGAGGTGGCAAATTCTGCTTTCAGAGTTTGACATAGTTTATGTGAGCCAGAAGGCTATAAAAGGAAGTGCGATAGTGGAATTTCTGGCTAGTAAAGCTCTAGAAGACTATGAGCCGTTGAATTTTGATTTCCCAAATGAGGAGTTGATGTGTGTAGCAGCTACAGAGGATTATCCTTGGAAGTTGAGCTTTGATGGGGCGTCCAATGCAGTGGGAAATGGAATTAGGGTAGCCTTGGTATCCCCAAATGGTGATTATTATCCATTCACATGCAAGTTGGATTTTGATTGCACAAACAATATGGCCGAGTATGAAGCGTGCATCATGGGACTCCGAGCGGCTATAGAGCGAAGAATAAGAACCTTGGAAGTTTATGGAGACTCCGCGTTGGTAATTTACCAGCTTAAAGGTGAATGGGAGACAAGGGATCCTAAATTGATCAATTATCGAAATATAGTTTTGGGGTTACTTGAGGAGTTCAATGACATCACTTTCAATTATATCCCACGAGACGAAAACCAGATGACAGCTGCTCTAGCAACCTTGGCTTCAATGATTAAATTGAATAAAGAGGAGGAGATGAGACCCATTCAGATGAGTATCTTTGAGGCTCCAGCTCACTGTTGTAACGTTGAGGAAGAAGAAAAAGATGATAACCCTTGGTATCAGGATATATTGTGATATGTGAGAGATCGTAAATACCCAGAACAGGCAACTGAAAATGATAAGCGAACTTTAAGGAGATTAGCCTGCGACTACATTTTGGATGGGGACTTCTTGTACAAAAAAAGAAAGAACCAAGTACTGTTGAGATATGTTGACGCCATGGAAACTAAGTTAATCTTGGAAGAAGTTCACGAGGGTGTTTGTGGGACGCACGCTAATGGTTTCACGATGGCTAGACAAATCATGAGGTTTGGATATTATTGGTTTACTTTGGAAGGAGATTGTATCAACTACGCCAAAAAATGCCATAAATTTCAGATTTATGGAGACAAGATCCATGTACCACCTTCACCTCTACACGTTATGACTTCTCCATGGCCTTTTTCTATGTGGGGCATGGATGTCATTGGGCCAATATCACCAAAAGCTTCAAATGGGCATCGCTTTATTTTTGTGGTCATTGATTACTTCACGAAGTGGGTAGAGGCTTCTTCTTATGCGAATGTTACTAAGTCGACTGTAAGTCATTTCTTGAAGAAAGAGATTATTTGTCGGTATGGGATGCCTGAAAGGATCATATCAGACAATGCACTGAACTTGAACAACAAAACGATAGCAGAAGTTTGTAGTCAGTTCAGGATTAAGCATCATAACTCTTCGCCGTATCGCCCAAAGATGAATGGGGCAGTGGAAGCTGCTAACAAAAACATTAAGAAGATAGTGGGGAAAATGACTGAAACCTACAGAGACTGGCATGAGAAGTTACCATTTGCACTCTTAGCTTACCGAACATCTGTCAGAACTTCTACCGGGGCAACTCCTTTCTCATTGGTTTATGGGATGGAAGCAGTGTTACCCATTAAAGTGGAAATACCGTCTCTTTGAGTCTTGTCAGAGATAAAGTTGAATGAAGCTGAATGGATACAATCGCGATATGATCAGTTGAATTTGGTTGAGGAAAAGAGGTTAAAGGCCATTCGTCATGGTCAGATGTATCAAAAGCGAATGATGCAAGATTATGACAAGAAAGTGCGACCAAGAGAATTCCATGAGGGGGATCTTGTGCTGAAAAAGATCCTCCCTATTCAGAAGGACTTTAGAGGAAAATGGATGCCAAATTGGGAAGGGCCATATGTCGTGAAGAAGGACTTCTCTGGGGGTGCATTGATCTTAACGGAAATGGATGGGAAGAGTTTGCCCAATCCAGTGAATTCAGACTCAGTCAAAAAGTATTTTGTCTAAAGGAGAGAAGAATTTAGGGTGAAAACCCGCAAAGGGCGCCTTGAGTTTTCGAAAAAAATAGAGAGGCCAAGGTGAAAACCCGCAAAGGGCGCCTTGTGACCAAAGGGATTTTGAGTTGAAAACCCGAAAGGGTAGCTCAAATTTTGAAGAGCACACGGTAATCTTGTTATATCTGATTTAACGAAGAGTGAAGCGCGTTGCATATCAGGGCATCAACAAAGTACTTTGGATCTTTTAAACACATGTTGAATTCAAGAAAGTCTTCATGGAGCTGGCATATAAACGCTCAAGCGATGATATCTAGGGCATCTAACGTTTGTCCTATTTGCTATCTTTAGATTCTTTTTCTTCTCAAAGATAGGCTTTCAGATTAATTTCCTTTGTATTTTTGACAAATTTATTCAAATCTAATTATTCTCAAGATTAAATTCATCTTCCATTATTCTTAAAGTATGTTGCATTAAAATAATGATAGATTAACTAAATAATTTTCACAAATGAAGTTTTACTCATTACTCTAGAAATTTCTAGATAATACAAGAAACTAAAACAGAACAATTGTTCGAAGAATTCACGTAAGTGAGGTTTGAAAGAACTCGAGGAAATTCTTTCTTTAGTTCAAAATGATGATTGGACAAATTAAACGATTCGATCCTAAGAGAGGATCATCTTACAGACATTTTTGGTGGGTCATAGCATTTGAAGAATGGTACAAACCCACAGGCTGAGTAGGAATGATACTTCGAGAGAAATAAGGATAAACTTCGACGAAAGAATGAGTGGTGACGTCTGGAATAGGGGTCATATTCATAAACATTTTGCATTATAACATGTTTACTTAGGAGCATTTGACTCACTTCAATCATAGCATCCTAATCATTAGGCACGAACTCATACACATTATACAGGTTATGTCCTTCAAGGGACAATAAAGATTGATGCGCCTTAACCCCCTAAGCAGTAGGGTAACAGGCCAAAGCATAGTAGATTTGACCTTCATGTATTTATGCTGAAGCGGATCCAAGATTATTAGCATCTCTGTATTGTCAGAGAACAAATTGAAGAAACAGATTTGGCATCTCCATATTCGACGGAGAGCAGATCGAAGACATATCAGATCTAACCTTCGGATGTTTTCACATTGAAGTAGATCCAAGATGATTTGGCATCCTTCCGTTGACAAGGAGCAGATCGAAGACATAGCAGATTTGGCTTTCATGTGTTTACGCTGAAGCAGATCTAAGATGATTTGGCATCTCTGTACTGTCAGAGAACAAATCGAAGAAACAGATTTGGCATCTCCATATTCGACAGAGAGTAGATCGAAGATATAGCAGATCTGACCTTCATTGAAGCAGATCCAATATGATTTGGCATCTCTGTTTTAGACGGGGAGCAGATCGAAGACACAGCAGATCTGACCTTCATTGAAGCAGATCCAAGATGATTTGGCATCTCTGTATTAGACGGGGAGCAAATCGAAGACATAACAGATTGGACCTTTATTAAAGCAGATCCAAGATGATTTGGCATCTCTGTATTAGACAGGGAGCAGATCAAAGACATAGCAGATCTGACCTTCATGTGTTTACATCGAAGCAGATCCAAGATGACAGATTTGGCATCTCTATATTAGACGAGGAGCAAATCGGAGATAACAGATTTGACATCTCTGTATTAGACGGGGAGCAGATTGAAGAAGCAGATTTGGCATCTCTGTATTAGACGGGAGCAGATCTAAGATAACAGATTTCGCATCTCTGTATTAGACGGGGAGCAGATCAAAGATAGCAGATATCGCCTTCCTGAGTTGCAGTGAAGCAGATTGAAGCCGTCAAGAGGCCATTCAAAGAAGATCAAGGATCAAGAACTCAAGACTCGGCAAGCCCGGGAAAAATTGGTCCTTTTATAGTCTTTGCTCTATTCCTGTTACACAGCAATGAGCAAAGAGGGGCAGCTGTAGACACTCAATTTTGCCCGGGCCCAAAAATAAGTCCAAAAACAGCAATAATAAACCCAAAAAGAAACGAAGTCCAAGTTCAATCCAGAATTACAAATATAATTTGGCCCGATCGGAATGGCCCATTACTTGAAAAGATTTAAGGTCCATCTACAAGCTTGACTCATATGGAAATATTATCTTAAATGATATGCAATCTTAGATATGATATGCAATCTTAGATATGATTGCAATCTTAGAAGATATGATTTTGTAATCTTAGAGATTTAATTTGTAGATACCTTTTAATCTTAACCGTTGATGTAATTGATCTATACCGTTGGCTTTGAGGAGGTTCAACTATAAATAGAGGCCTCTCCCTTCATTGTAGACACTAGAAGTTTTGGGAAACAATAAAATTTTTTGAGAGCTTTCACTCAAATTTCTCTCCCTCTTACGTTCTTATTTTCTACGGTTTGTTCTTATTTTATTCTTTGTTCATCTTCGTTTTTCAACCTTTTTTATTTTGATTTAATCCATGTTTCCCTTTTTTTATATATTTTAATTTTTTAATAATTTTAGTATCATATAAAACTCTTTTATTTTTTTAATAATTTTTTTTAGTATTACTCTTAGTAAATTATTTTTTAAATTTTACTCAAATCATTATTTTAAAAATATATATTTCATTTAATTGTCATATTTTATCCAAAAGTTTTTCTAAAATGAGACAACGTTTTTCGTATTTAGGAATTCGGGAAATAGTGCCTTAACATGCCGGGTTGCAATTTCTCGTTTGTCTAAATGCCTAAAGTATCATTCTAAATAGATTTTGTAAATCACGAGATGGTTTCAGTTACGAGAGTTTAAGAATATCATGTCCTATCATGCTGGATGTGATGTTTGTATTCTTTCGGAGCTAAGGAATCTCGATTTTTTAACTGGTTATAAAAAAGGGATCCTATTTTTAAATCCTTTCAAATTTTTGACATTAAGGCAGAAAACTATTCAATTTGGTACCAATTTTGGGCGTTGCGAGGGTGTTAATCCTTCCTCGTATGTAACCGACTCCCGAACCTGTTTTCTTAATTTTCGTAGACCAAAACATTTTATAAGGTGATCCAATCACACCTAAAAAGGTTGGTGGCGACTCTCATTTTCGTTTTTCAAAAAGTCGATCCCCATTTTTCAAACATCCCTTTAAAAAATGGTTTCGACATAAGATATTTATATGATAAATAAATTAGTACAAAGACAAATGTATAGTAAATAAAATATACAAGTGTATGGATAAAAATACATACATTTGTAAAACATGTATTAGATATTAAATAGATATTTATTATTTTATAAAAGATATTTACTAATTAAATAATTATATTATAAGATTTTATATGATAAATATATTAAATAATGACAAATGTATAGTTATAAATGGATACAAATGTACTAATAATATATACATGAATAAAGAAATAATACTTACTATTTAAGTATAAATACATGTGTGTATATATATAAAAAAAGAAAAAAAAGAAAGAGAATAGAAAGGAAGAAACAAAGCAGCAGGGGAGGGAAAGAAAGAAAAAGAGAAAAGAAAGAAGAAAAGGGAAAATTCAAGGTGTGAAGCTTGGAAGTTTAATAGGTAAGTCAATTTAACCCTTTTTTACTTAATTTTGATGTTTTAGAAGTTTTGGAACAAGATTTTGATAAAATTAAGTTGATATTTTGAAAGTTATTAGATTTCTAGATAATGTTCATGTTGAGTAAAATGATGAAATAAGGGTTTAATTGATAGAAATTCAAGTTAGAAATGAAATAAGGATTGAATTGTAAAGTAATTCATAAGTTTTATGTTGAAGGGCTAATTTTTAAGTTATTATGGATGAGTGCTGGAAGCATATGATGAATAAACATAGACTTGAAGCTTTAATTTTGATATAAGATAATTTTATTAAGTAAAATTGACAGAAATTGATTTTAGGACCTAATTGTGAAAATGTTTGGAATTAAAGTCTAGTGCCGAAATTATGATTTCCAAAAATTATAAAGTAGTTTAAGGTGATAGAAAAAAGTGTTAATTGAGAAAAATCAGCTCAATTGAGAGGCTAATTGAGTAGGGACAAAATTGTTATTTATTAAAGTTCAGGGGAAGAATGGTAATAAACAACTTGTACTAAAACAATATTGGACAGCAGCAGTAGACTAACTTTGAAAAATCACCATCAATTTTAGAAATTGAATTAGAAGATGAAAAAATATAAAATTAAAGCTTATTGGATCTAGTTTTTCATAAAAAAAACGGTGTAAACAATGGATTTGTAAATCATGAGATATAATGAATTTTGTGAGACAAGGTCTGACTTTGGAAAATCATCAAAAATTGGATAAAAATAATTAGGGGCTTAAATTTATATTTTTAGAATCCTGAATGAGTCTAGTTTCAAGAGAAAATAAACGGGAATATCATTCAAATTCTTTACGAGGAAATAATTAATTTTTAGTGAAGAAGGGTCAAAACTTTCAAACAGCAGAATAGGGGTAACTTTAAAGAATAAACTGTACTTATTGGCTAAACCGAAAAATCTGAAAATTTTATGGTAAGAAGATATATGAGTCTAGTCTCAGGGAAAATTATCATATTTTAATTTGGAGTTCTATAGCTCCAGATATAAAAAATTTAGTGACTATGACACAGATGGATAACTTTAATATTCATAAAAATAAATAATAAAAATTATAGATGATGTTACTTACAAGGGTGTTATATACTTTAAGGATGTAGAATGGAGAGGAGGAGGAGGAAAATATATATGAATATTCAGCTAGCATGGCTAATTTGTATGTTCTAGGCTTAAGGACTAAATTGAATAAAAGTAAAACTTTAGGGGTAATTTTGTAAAAATGTCAAAAATGACCAGATTGAAGAGAATGAATTTTTTTATTATATAAATTAATAAATTGAATGAAATTGTCAATTTAAGATTGGGTGAAAAATCGAGGAAAATAAAAAAAATTCAAAATGCCCTTGAATCTTGGTATTTTTGTAATTTAGTCAGGTAATTTCATGTAACAGAATTATGCATAATTATAAGCTTGAATTAAATATCATACTTGTGAATTGTATTTTTGTCATGCATATGAAATTGATATGGATATATTTGATAATGCTCGATAAAATGATACATCCCGTTGAACAAAGGAAAATCGATGGATGTAAGTTTCCCAAATTGGTTGTAGTTCTGCATATGTTGCAAACACACCATAGCTTGAAAGAGCATCCCGATATTAGCCTTCTTGAGCTCCCCGTTATATGGTTCTTGCGAGCTTCCTGTTATAGCTCTTCGAAGCATCCCGATAGGTTGTGATCCGCATGTGTTGTGGACACACCGTAACTCTTAAGAGCGTCCCGAAATACAGCTCTTCGTGAGCCTCCCGAAGTGCTCGCTTGAACTTCCCGATATATAGCTATCCGGAGCTTCTCGATAGGCTCTTCGTGAGCTTCATGATATGGTTCTTTGTGAACTACCTGATTTCTGCTCTATTGAGTTTCCCGTTATAGCCCGGATTAGCTTCCTGATATGGCTCTTTATGAGCTCTCCGTTAAATAGCTCGAGACGGTAAAAAGGATCTAGCTCGGACGGGTGATCCTATCCTGATATAGCCCTCCCGAAGAATATGTGTAAAATGGATTTAGCCCGGACAGGTAATCCGAATTAAGGTCTGAATTTAGCCTGGACTGGTAATTCAGATCCAAGCTCATTAGAGTATTTGTCATTGTAGGGGATTTAGCCTGGACTGGTAATCCCGACAATACTCTATGAGTTTATATTACAAGGCATTTAGCCTGGACTGGTAATCCCACTGTAAGGATGAGGTTCGCAGGAGTGTGCTCTTTGAAATGAAATGTGTAAGACAATGGTTGAAAGATACCATGGCAACGTGACATGAAATGAATAAGACCATGGTTGAAAGATACCATGGCAATATGATAGAAAACGAGTAAGACCATAGTTGAAAGATACTATGGCATCATGTCGAAGATAAATAAGATTGTGGAAGAGAGACGCCAAGATATCTGTTGAACAACTAATATCCAGGTAATATGTACCATATGACAAATGGTTATATAAATTGGTTATACAAAATGGTTGTGTGAAATGTTTATAGGAATTGGTCATATAGAAATATACGTACAAAAATGAAATAATTAAGAAGATAGATAAATGAAATAAGTATAGATACATGAAAATTAATTTATGTTAAGTTTAATACGAACTATTACCAAAATAAATATACATAGGATATAAGGAAATGATGGTGCATGAAATATTGATATAACGAAATGAATAATATATGCTTATGAAGAAACAGTAAGAGAATAATATATTTTGTGACATATACATATATCATTATCTTTGATATGTTAATACAAGGAAATTATGTAAGTTGAGACTATTATTAAACTCAAATGTGATATGTTGAGAAAATAGGTATATCAATGTTGAATTTATATGAATTATGTACAAGAATACTAACAATGTTGTTGTTTGACGTTTAGACAAGTACCAAGCTGTTGACTGAATGGTAACATGTTTAATTATAAGGAGCATTGAAATGGTAAATAATTAGATGAAAATATAATTTAAGATTTTGCGAAAAAATTTTCTACGATCCCGATTTTATTCCGGTTGATTTCTAATGTATGTTTTGGGCTTCGAGGGCCCAGTAGAGAAACGTTATGATTATTTTCAAAATATGAATAATAAATGACTTAGAATTATCTAAAAATGTTCAGTAAACTTCGATAATGCCTCGTACCCTATTCTGACAATGGATACAGGTAGGGGGTGTTACATTCTCGACGTTGCAACGATGTGGTGATGATGTGAATGGACGTTACGACATGGCGATGTGTTTCCTACATAAATCGAGTTTTTTTTCCCAATTAAACTCAGCTATCTTTTCCCAGTTAAACTCTAATTACTCTAGGGATATTTTAGTATGATTAGATCTTAAATCTTAGCCTATTTAAAGGGACATTGTATCCCTATTTTGAAAGGCTAATTAAAAAGGCAATTAAAAATGTAGTACCACAGGGGTTTCTTTTGGGGGTGATAAGATATAGTTGCAGATGAGTTTTTATGAGAGCTTTCGTGGTAACTATGAAGAGATTTAAGATAAAGCTTGTGGCAAGTTTCGATGATGATAATTATGGTTCAAAATAGTTTGAAAATGGTTGTTACAAGGAAAAGTCTCACTAACAATGTTTTACAGGAGGTACTTATAAAGAAAACGACAATAGACGTATGAAGGAGATTAGAATCCCTGTATATGACAGTCCCTCACAAATCGCTTGGTATTAAAACAACGATTATATACATTATGTATGGCAGAAGGTGAGTCTATTATGGCTCACATAATTGAATTTGTCACTCTCCTTAATGGCCTAAAAAATGTCGAGGCCAACATAGATGATAAAGATCAAGTTATGTTACTACTTCATTTTTTTCCCCATTCATACAAAACTTTCAGGGAAACCCGGATTTATAACAGAAAGAGACTCTCGTTTGAGGATGTGAAGGGAAATCTTTTAAGTAAGGATAAGCTCAACAAAGAGTTAGGCTCGAAGAATAAGTCGGATAGACAAGCCTTGGTTCTAATTACTAAAGGAAGGTAACAATCTAAGGATTCGAGTCAAAGAAGATCAAGGGTGATATAAGATTCAAGGAACCATGACAAGCAATGTCGCTATTGCAAAAAAGATTGGCCACATCGAGGCAGAATGTTACAAACTTCAAAACAAAAATAAGAGGGCCGCCAAAAATGACGGGAGAGGGAAGCAGAAGACCGATGTAGCTGGTGCTAGTGTAGTTGAGGATAAAGGTGATGATTTGTTGCTGGTATCAATGACTGAAAGGTCTAGGTTCATATCCGAGTGGGTCTTGGATTCAGGGTGTTCCTACCATATATGTCCCAATAGGGACTGGTTCTCCACATATAGTTTGGTTCAAGGAAGAGTTGTGCTAATGAGAAATAACTCACCCTTGCAAAATAACCGATATTGGTACCATTCAGATTAGGATGTATGACAGGATAGTCAGAACAACATATGCCTGATTTAAAGAAAAATATCATCTTTTTGGGTATTCTAGACTCAAATGGGTGCAAGATCGTCATTGAGTCAAATGGTTTAAAGGTATCTTGAGGAGCCCTTGTTTTGGTGAGAGTATAGAAAGTCGACAACCTTTACATTTTGCTAGGTGCAATGATGCCTGACTCAATATCAATTATGGAATAAGGGACGAAATCGTTGTCACATCCCGAGGAAGGTCCTTCTATTATCGTAAAGACGCAACAAAATATGCTTGTTTTAGATTCTGAATTAGCCCGGCTATGGAACATGCAACTCGGTCATATGAGTGGTATGATTGTTTTAAGCAAAAGAGGTCTTCTCATAGGCACTAGAGTTGGAAAGTTAGGTTGTGTTTAGTAATGCTTTTTAGAAGCACTTTTGACATGAAAAACACTTTTGAAGAAAAAGGAAAGCTAAACAATCAACTTTTGGCTGAAATTTTTGGCTTTTCAAAAGCGCTTTTGGCCAAATACAGAAGCTAAAATTATTAGCTTTTCTTCTCCCAAAAGCAGTTTCCAAAGCTTGATTACTTTTTCACTCCTCCAACACGCGATAGTTTCCCTTATCTGATTCTCTATTCTCTTTCATTTTCTTTGTTTCTTCCATTTTCTCTAAGGTTTTTGTTGCCTTCTCCCTTTCTTTATTTCTACTCCCCTAATCCTATCTTCTCATTTCAACTCCCTATTTAACTTTCTCGTTTTTCCCCTATTTCAGATTAAACTCTTTTTTGTTGCTATTGAGTTTGGTTGCTCCCCGTTTTAGGTTAACTTTCTCATTTCACCTTTGATTTTCTGTTTGGTTACTGAGTTTGATTTTCTTGGGACTTATAATAAAGCAATTGATGGTCGTGAAACTGACTAGAATTTTAACTTAAGGCAAGCACACCTATTGAACAGTAGTATAGTTATGGTGAGACCGAAAATATCGTATCCACGAGGACTAAAAGTACTAGTAATTATTATCTTTTTATTATCTAGCCTAAAATTTAAGAGAATATTTTATCTTAACTAATTATCTAATTAACTAAAGTAACGACAGAGATTAAAGTTGGAAAATACTTTTGAAAAATAGATTGAGAAGACAATACCCAAGAAAGAATCCACCTAGACTTCACTTATTACTTTTGACTTAGATGATTTATTCACTTAACTTATCCGGTAGAAATCCCTGATTTATGTTATTATCCCTTTCGAGACTAAAAACAACTGACTCTAGGTTGATTAATCAAAATCTCTTTCTAATTAAAATCCTTATTGTCACATTAACTCGATCTATGGATTCCCTTATTAGATTTGACTCTAATCCGGCTAATTTATGTCGTCCTATCTCTAGGATTGCATGCAACTCCGCTTAATTATGAATGATCTACTCTTAAACAGGGACTTTTCCTCCACTGAATAAGCACATAAAAAACTTGAATTAATATCCTGGAATATTAAAGCAAGAATTAAGACTCACAATTAAGAATAAGAACAAGTATTTATCATAT